>NW_026901689.1:412500-442500 GCF_033783945.1 Neopsephotus bourkii
TGTAAAATGATATGTGAATAGTTTGAATGTTCCCACCCAGAAACGAGGCTCGAATGCCACTCATCGTGGGAAGGAGAGGTTGCATTAGGTTAGAGCTGTGGAAAGGATGCAGATGTCCACTAATGAAAGTGGGTTGTCCAGCCACTGAGAAATGGGTGTTTTTATTTGGATAAAGACACGCAAACAGAAATGTGATGGCTGTTCACACTGGAATAATGTCACAAACTCTCTCACAAGAATGTTTGTGTCTGCCTAGAACAACGCTTCCCTAAAATTTGCACCAAGAAGCACGGAATATACCTTGTGATGTGAAACTTTTGGCTAAATGAGACTCGATCATATAACTGCCGGTTTAAACAGTGTGATAGGAAGAGGCTGTATTACTGTTCAGCATTTTTTTGTGTTTTGTAGCAGGGAAATTTTGAACTCCAAGACTAGTGAGAATTGTGGATCAGCAGCAAAATACCTGCTCTGGTCTTGTGGGACAGAGGTTGGGAAAATGCCAGATGTTTAGGCCCATAGGTTGAAAGTATATCCCTTCTGACTTGGAGGGAGATGGCAATGTATTGTGGCAATGCTTGTGTGAAGTCTTATGCAAGTCTGTTATCCTTACATTGTGGGAAGCAATGAGATTCCTTAGTGGTTCAGCTCAACAGTTTGCTCCAGAAATGCTTTTTGTTTCAGTAAACTACATTTTGTTCTTACACTTTTTTAAAAGTGTAACTTGTTTGAGGAGTTGCAATGTGACAGGGAGTCCAAACACATGATTAACAAAATGTGCTTGGCCTTTTTTCTATGATAACATTGTGGGATAATTTCTTAAGGAACAGTGAAGATGCTTCACGTATTTTGATTCCCAGTTAGGATTATTTTATTTTTTTTTTGGAAATCACAATTTGCAGAACAATGAAGGAATCTGGACATTAGAATGGTCTAATTGAAAATAAGTTAGAAGTATTTCACAGAACTCTGAAGGTAGTCCAACTCTTGGTTCTAGCTATTGATTGAACACTCTTCTCGAATTGAACACATGGTCATATTGATGATTTCTTGTGATAAACAGGTTAATGTGGATCATCTTCTCAAAATTAATATAAAATAGCAAAAAGAAGCATATTTTGCATATGGATTAACTCTGATTTTGTATTTGCATTTATATTTAAAAAATGTCTATAATTAAGGCATTTGGCTCTGAATTTCTTAAAAAAATATTTTGTTCATTAAAGAAGCCCTGATCCTGTGAACTTGCTCATACTGATGGTGTTTGAACATAAGCATAACCTTAAAACAAGACAAAAATGTCTGCTCCAAAAGAGGATTCATACACTATACAGACTCAGTAGAATATAGATTTCTAAATCTTTGCGTGCAATGCTCAGTAATATAAAATTCTTCAAGCACCTTATGCAGAGGGTAAGATCTTGGAAAACAGAGATAAAGTAGGTGATTGTCCTTGTAGGTTTGTGTGGATTCATATGTACCCATGACTAATGCCTCTTCCTGCTCATGTCCAGAGCTTCCAGGTTTTGCATAATGGATTTTGGGGCCAAACAGGATTCGGGAGCTCAGCCAGATGCCTAATAAAATATTGCAAGATGCTGCTCTTAGATGAGTGCATTACTGTATATAGGTAGAAGTGCTTTGTTTAATCAGGACTGTGGCACTCCAGGAAATTCTAGAGTGATCGTATAGGTAATTCATTTTCTTCCTGTTCAGCATTTGTGAATCCTGTATTAACAAATTGTGAAATATTTGGAAAACACATCATTGAAAGCAACATTTCACATTTCTATTTTCCCATAAGCATATTTAACTGTTAATGAAAGCCATGGGACTGAAAGCTGTTGAGACAGAATCTTATTCAGGAGACTAGAGCTGTAATGCTCTCTGACTCATTTGATCCCCCTGTGTCTTCTTTGGGATTCAACTATTTTTAAAAGGAATTACAGATAGCAGTAGAAGAATAGCTTTGTTGCTGGCTATTCATTCCACAGTGTTTCAACATAGGGCACAGATTAATGTAATTTATTGTGTTGATTTTTGTTTTCTGGACATCTGCTCAATACATCCAAACTCCTTCTGTATAAGACTCTGAGGAGCCATCAGCTGGTATCATTGGGATAGATATTCACTGGTGACTTGGAGGTAAAACTCTTTATGCATTGGATCTCCAGTGCCCTGAGCTATCCAATTGTCTGTGTCAAATAACCCCAATGTGCCTTGTGTCAAATATTACTGATGTCACTATTGACATTGTGTCAAAAAATGTCATACCTAATGTCTGTCACTGAAGAATGGTGGCAGAGTCAAAATTTGACAAAAATCACTTATGGGCAGATAAGGAAAGTACCATGCATCTTCCTCATTCCCCTCAAAGGGAACTAAGTAAACCGTGAATGTCTTACTCAAATTTTCTTATGCAGCACACATTTCGTGTTGTGTATTTCTAGCTAAAGAGATTATAGATTTAAACTTCCTAAAAATATTGGTAAACAGGGGAAGTTGTTCAAAACAAGTTTAAAATGACCCAAGTTAGAAGCACAGCTGTGGTTGGTGTAGAACAGCTCCATGTGCTCATCCAAGGAAGCAGAGAGCTTCAAACATACAAATGCCATGAGGCAGGAGATGCTGAGCCATCAGAAACACCATGAAGAAAGGGATTTGATTGGTCTCATTACCCTTCTCTGTATGTTCTTCTTTTTAATGTTAAAGCTTTTTAAAGCTTGAAACCCACAGTCATGTATGATAAGATTCATTGGTTTTGTGAGAAAGTTTTATTATTATCGTTCTAAACTGAAGTTTACTTCCATTATACTTTTCACCATGGCTTGATATGCCTGAGTCCCTCTGGGTTGTTTTACAGAATTCTACAATTTTAAGGGCAGCATCAACAACCCGTATGGCATGCGAAACAGAAATATTTACAAATGACACATTTTTTACTCCTATTTACAAAGAAACATATTTTCAAGTTTTTTGTTCCCCTATGGTATATTTTAAAATACCCTGACACTAATTTGTCCTTTTTTTTTTCCCTTCTCCTGAGGGTTTGAGTATTCTGTTTTCAGAAATATTTCTGAGTCTCTCTGCTTCATGGAGTTAGGGGCTGTATCCTTTCACCTGCAGAGGCAACATCAGCCACCTCTGCAGCTCTCAGGGTGGAACGAGGGTAGATTTAGATTAGATAGTAGGAGAAAGTTCCTCACCTTGGGGGTGGTGAGGCCCTGGCACAGGTTGCCCAGAGGCGCTGTGGCTGCCCCATCCCTGGCAGTTTTCAAGGCCAGGTTGGATGGGGCTTGGAGCAACCTGCCCTAGTGGAAGGTGCCCCTGTCCATGGCGGCGGGTGGAACTGAATGAGCTTTAAGGTCCCTTCCAACCCAGACCATTCTGTGACTCTACGATGACTGTGGGCAACAGTATCTGCTTGGAGTGTGGCTTTGAGCAGACAACTTGAGTAATTCCAAAGTACTCACATTAAGTAGTAGTGATAATAAAAAATAGTGGGCATTCTACGCTGCTCCTAAAGCAGCTGCCTACAGTTTTCTCAAGTAGATGCCTTTTGTTGTCCTGAGAGCCTCTGGACTTGTGTGAAGTAGTGTTGGCTTCTGTTGTCCAGACAGTTTGTGTGATTTGTTAGAACCACAAGATCAAATGTTGTCAAGCAGTAAAGAAATGTTAAGAAACAGTGCTTGATGTATCTGTCAAAAGGCTGACATGTTGTGAGCTGGTTTAATTTTGCACAGCATTCCATGAAGTGAAGGACTCATATGCAGACAGTAAACACCCTAATGTCTGGGTCAACATACAGAATCAATTACTGCAAAGCAGTTGTACTTCAGTACCTGTATCGATGGCTGCTATTTTGGAGGCAATGCTGAGAGCTAACGAAAATCCCAGTGCAGTGGGACTGTGAATCACCTTCTGCTGGAGTCCCATTTGGATTCTTGGATACATAACTATTTTAAGTGCTATGAATTTTTAATATGCATTAATTTTATGTTTCTGAAACATTTTGCCTAAAATACAATAACAAATAGAAAATAGGATGTTGGACTGTAGGAAAAATAAAATCCTTCAGCAGAAATACTCAGGAAGGTAACAAAAACATAGATGCAAAACATTTGCCTGATTACCAAAATACAAAAAAAGGAATTGTATTTAACAAACATAGAATTAATGACTTTTTTTTGGCTTCATTAAGTTAATTTTGAAAAATCTAGTCTTGGGCACTTTAGCTCTAAAGTGCAGTCTGTGCAAGTTCAATGCTGCCAACATTTCTGAAATAACTGAAATCGCTTAGGTGATATTTAAGATGATTTTGTGTATAATGAATGGCTCATCTACTGTCCTACATTTAAACTCAGAGAATGGTGAAATGTGTTTGAAAGCCTGAATTATTACATCTGAATGCAGCAGCAGGTTGCCTTCAAAACCAAGAATCTTCAGGAGGTTTTCTGGGTTCTTTGGGTAATCTAAATTCTGTTTCTGGAAGACTCCTTCCCACTTCACACTTGTGGGCCTTCCCTGCTTCCTAGAGCTCGTGTTCCCTTACTCCTAGAGAGATCCTTTGTTATAGCTTTTGTAAATATGCCATTTTGGGTTAATAAATAACAGAGAAGATTTTCCTGACCTAGTCTTGGCCTCCAAGTGCGAGGCAGAGAAAATGAAGGAAAAAGCTCAGCTCTGCCTCTGTAGATCTCAGTTCCAAACTGGGTTGTGGAATGGAACTGAAAGGAGAGAGTTCTCCTTTCATCCTGTGCAAATTTCAGGCATTAAAATGTTCATTTTATTGGTCCAGATTGCTTAAGCTCTTCTGTTTGAGTAAGTGATATATATTTGGAGAGATGTTCCTTTTGGAATCCACTTGTGCTGATAAAGCTCTAGATTAAATGCTTGCTCCAATTAAAAAAAAGGAGAAAGGACAACAAAAAGGTGAGCTTCAGTAGGACTGGGTGAGATCATGTGCTCTACTAGAGTAACATAGTTGGATGCTCAGGATACTAATGATGTATGAGGCTAAATACCTGATCTACCTTACTCAGAGCCAGACCTGAATGTAATCCTTCCCCATTCAAGGGGAATGTCCAATTTCATCCCTCTGTAAAGTACTTGTGGGTCCTTTATTTTTCTTTTTACTTCTTTTCCTGAGCACTACTTTTATAATACCTGGGAATACTAGTTTGTTCATTCTTTCTTCCTCTACTTGCCCTCCATGGCAAAGACATGAACTCTGAATTTGTGTTAATTCTAAAAATTAATTAGTTTCCATTAAAAAATAATCAATTTCAATAAAAAGAGTTAATGGCTGGACTTGGTGTTTGCTAAAATCCTTTTCATGGTAAAGTAACATGGCAAAGTTTAATATACAAATGTAATATGCTTCTGTCTATTTGAAGTTCTCTCTCACATTTAGAGGTTTACAGAATATCTGTGTAACAGCAATACTTTAATGGTATTTACTAACATAAATATTTGCTTTCTAGACGCAATGTTACATAAAATTCTTGAACTGCAGTCTAAGCAACTGCTGGAATGTTTGAGGTAAGAAACCTGACCTTTGGGGAGGATCAACATCAGGAGAACAGAATTACCACTGTTTGCTACTTGTGTCCATAGTGAGGGGGCTTGGACTGGGAGGATGGTGACCAATGTACATGGTGAACCCCAGGGGAAAGTTCTTCTTGTTACAATTGCGTTGATAACAGAAATTATTTTACATGAATTTCAGTGTATCCTTATGCACTCAAGGCAGACAGTTCAGCAAGGTCTTTCCAAGACAGATAAGGGAAAATACATAGAAAGAGACCTTCATTTATATTAAATGTTAGGAGCTGCAAAACCTGTGTGGAAAAGAAGAATCTTGAGTTGGCTTTTTTCTAAATGCTGATGAAGTTACATCAGGCACAGCCTGAAAGCAGAACAAAAAATGTCGTCTTTGAGTCATCATCTTTTCCACATTAATTCTTCTCCTTCTCCGTCAAAGTATTTAGTTGCCAGCTATTATTCTCAAGTGTTTTCATTCAATATGCATCATAAAGTATTATATCCATGTTCTTGCAGTTGATAGTCAAGTGACGGTCCTGATATTTAACCAAAGCAGGTTTGACTGGGTGCACAGGTGACAGCAATAGGCATGTGAACAGGTCATTCCTCAACTGGAGGGCTGTTCCAGAATGTAGACAAATATACCAAAGGCTTCTAAATGAGTACACCTCCCACAGCACAACAATTTGCTTGTTATATTCAGGTGAGTGTTGATAAGAGATTGGGGGAGGAATGGTCAGGCGGTAAAATTTGTTCCAGAGTGGACTTGCAGTGGAGATACAGAAGAGAGATGACTTTGACTTCTGACAGCACTTCTCTTGTTTTAATTATTTTTATTTTAAGGATTTCTTTGCAAGGGGTCTTATACTCTTTCCTTTCTTTTTTTTTTTTTTTTGTTTCCTTAGCAAAGTAGTCCTACTTAGCTTATTTATTTTTCAGCTTTAAAACATCAGCATTTTATAGATCTGAATTTCACAATGTGAAGATGATTGCTACGTACAATTTGCAAAATTGTGATTAACCAGCCCCTGTTTCGAGTCAGCTCTCCCTAATTCACAAAAGGCTTCCAAGAATAGTCTGCACAAAATTCAGTGTGCAAATTGTAGGGCAGATTTTTAGAGGGCAGTTTAAAGAATGAAGTCCTAAGGGTTTTATCTATATTTATATCTCTTGTTAAACCAAACTCTTATGTAAATGTTACAATCTGTAAATAACAAGCTGAGCAGCTTTCTTAAAGGAAAGATTGCATCCACATTTTTTGAGGTTTGGCAAAATTATTAACTTACACAATAGACTAATATACAAGTATATTTGGAAGCAACTAACGCTTGCCTGTGTAGTCATCTGTATTTTATGGATATTTAAAGGTTTAAGAATACACAGACCTTTCATTTTCCAGTAAAAATTGTCTCAAATTGAAAAACACTGCCCTTAGTGATGGCTTGAAAAAAATGGAGATAGCTTTTGTATACTTTTACTTTTTATAGCCATTAATGTTGTAGTAAATCTTGTATTATTGTATACAGTCTAGATTATTCTTCATTCTTTTGCCTTTGGACAGGAAAGAAATTACTGGCTTCCATCAGTGTTATTGGCAATCCCCGTATTCTGACATCTGTTCCTTTCTAAACATTTTACCAACCTTGATGAAATGTAGTTTAGTGTTAGAAACTGACTTGAAAAAAAAATTGGATGATAAAAAAATAACATTGATTAAACACCAGAAGTAATTTACCAATGACTATCAATATTTTGATGGCCACTGAAGTTTATTTCAGAAAAGCTAGGCATCTAATAGAAATTTTAATCATATTTAATCTTTGAATTAAGCTGAATAAATGTATTCTCATATTTTAAACAGAAGGATGAGAGAATGATTTTGCTCAATTTTAATCAAACTCTTTGAGCTGTACTCCTGAGAACGTTTGGGCATATTTTATTGACGCCATGCAATGCACATCTCCCCAAATTAAAAACCTCAATATTTTTTAATACAAAGTGGAGATGCCATTGGTGACTTTGTCCTTTTCATGGAGCTGTGACACCACAATGCCAGACCTAGGTTTGCCTGTGCTAGACCAGGTGCTGAAGTGGGGGAGTCCCGCAGGGCAGTCAAAGGGGCTTCAAACTACAGGAGTGGTGGCTCTCCGGTAAACCACCAGCTTTACGTACACTCCTTCTTTATTAACTGTGCTTCACTGAAGTAAAGCAAAGTAATGAAAGGCGAGTGTGCTTGTTTTCTCTCCGGTATCAAGTGTAGAGCAATTATGGTGTGTCCTTCCCCACCCTGTGGAGTGGTGAGCTACAAGAGGACCCTTGGAAGAGGTTCTTGAGGGTTGGGGCAAAAGAAGGGGTGAATGTTTCATTTCCAAGGATTGGAAGAAGCTAATTACATTGTGAAGGAGTAGGGTATGAATAATATCCTCTTGGGAAGGGAAGTATGGGGGAAATAAATTGAATAGGGCTACTATAGAGTGTGTGTTGTTATATTGGAAAAGGTAGACAAACAAGAGAATGAGAAGGTGTGATTTATTTATTTTTTTTTTAGAAGCACTTAGCAGTCACAGTGGAGCTGTTGAAATTCATGGGATTTACTATGGACTGGTAATGTCAGGGAGCAGAGTGTGGACGATGCTAAACTACGAGACCCCTGTCCTATGGGTGCATTCTTCCTGAATGTTTTTCAGTGAGACACAATATTTTAAAAAGGGGAGGAAGGCATATTTCTCCAGTATATATTAATGTGTGTAAATATATATGAACTACTGAGGAGAAAATGAAATTGCAGCTCTTGATGAATTCACTACCAAGATTTTCAAAGGTGGAATTACTCCTCTAGCAACAGGATCTTACAAGCCTCCAAAGCTAGTTTTGATTCCCTTACCTTTGAGAGTAACTTGAACCACTGCGGGTTCAAGGTAGTTGCTAGGCTATTTGAAATGAAGGGGATTTGAGAGATTTGTTTTCTCCATTTTGCAGAAAATTTTAATTTGAAGGAAAGTTTTCCTAACAGACCTGCTATAGAAACTCAGCATTTAATGTGAAAACAGTTTTCATTTCATTTCCTAAAGTCATGGATGGTAGCAGAAACTGAGTGGTCTAGGTTAAAGTGGTGTGTAAACTGACAGTTTTTGGATTCTAGTACTCTGTGCTAATCATAAAAATAATAAAAAAAAAAAAAATCACACATTTCAGCCGGAGACCTCTCAGCATGTCTGATAAATTAATTCAAAGATGAATGAATTCTCACAGTTCATTGCTGAGGATATTTAGTAAAGAAAGTCAACGTTATAGACAAAATGTCACTTTGGGAAGTGCGTTGTTTTTCTTAAAGCTGATTTTTATTTTTTCTTTCTGGAAATCTGTTGGATTCAACTGTGTTTATATGAACCTACCAGGTGTACAGTATGGCAGTCAGGAGACTGTCCTGGGAAATGGGATGACCAAGTTCAGATGCATGCCATTCCTGAACCTGAGTGACTTCGAGTTAAAATATAAAACCAGGAATAAAACAATCTCTGAGTTGGACAAGGGAACAGGATTTGATTCTCCTCTGCTGTAACCACCGGGGAGACAAGAGATCTTGGCTATATCTTCTTCTGACAAACCAAAGTCAGCAACTAAAAATGGTTGTTTTAACACAGCTGTGTTTTATACACACCTTTGGAATAAATAAAGAAGAAAAAATATTACATTTTCTCTCCCCTCCCCCTTTTCCCACCCCCCCAACAACAACAACAACAAAGCTAGAAATTAGAGAGGGAGGAAAGAAAATTGTCATTCTGTAGTCATATTTAGTGTCTCTTGTTCAAGGACGGGGAAATGGAGAGGAAGATTCAGTTGTCTGCCCTAGTGTCACACAGCTAAATCAGCTGGAGCCTGACGTAGGGTCCAGGAGTCCCAACTAACCTGGGTGATGTTATATTGGCAGGTGTCTGTCCTTCCTTTCAGACCTCGTAACCAACTTGTACCAACACCTTGCAGGCTCCCTTTAACATATGGCTTCAAAGCTGTTGATGTTCACCTGCTTAGATATCTGTACAAACTACTAGTAGGAACTACATAAATATCTAACAGATGCACACGTTCACCCTGGGATTAATGCATTCTGGGCTCAGACCCGTCAGCATCACACCCCTTCACAATTGCATTTTATTTTTTTCCCTTGCTCATGTGGTGTACACCTGTGACATGCTGGCACTGTACTTGCTTGCATGGAGAGCCCCTCAGGTTCAAAGCTATCCTTATATCTTTGTTCCCTTATGCGTGAACCTTTTGAGGTTTTTCTCTCAGTGTTCAAAAGGCTTAAGCATAGCAATACATTTGTAGAACCTATTCTGACCCTTTTTTGAATATGCTGAATATAAAAGCAGAAACAAAGCACGGAGAACTAGATAAATAGATGCAGGGAGACATCGTGAGAGAAAAAAACCCAACCCTACAGCTCCCGAGCCTGCCAATATTACTTCACAAACCTGTAAGCTAACAATAGCCACGCCACGCAGCTGGGTGTGCAAACCAAAGGTGTGATGAACGTCTGGGCTTTCCAAATGCAGCAAAATAACAGGCACACCTGTGCTAAGTAACTTCGCACTGATTTTATTTTCTTACAATATTCACAGTCTTTCTCTTTTAGAAGTCTGTGTAGGGGTTAAAAAAAAAAAAGGACTTGTCAGTTTTAGTTTCAGTTCTAGGATTTATCTTCTGAGGTTCAGTGGGGCTCTTACAGAACCATGGGGATTTACTTGTGCTAAACAAATGTAGGATTGGGTCTGAAAATGGAAGAGAGATTGTTCATCTTCTGGACCCAGCTTGGCTAACGTACATTGGCTTTGGCTAACAGTCTCCTTGCAGTTCAGTCCTGGCTTGTTTGCTTGCTTGTTTTTGTTTTTTAAAATGAGCAGCTGATGCTCTGATAGCCAGTTACAACAACTGAGAGGTTAAGAAAAATCCTAATAGTCTGTAAATGTGTATCTTAAGGCGCATCACTGATTTCAAGTGATTAATATTCAATAATTCATGGTTGTTTAATGAAATGACATATCAAATCAGAAAAAGTAGAACTGAGATATTTTTGTAACTTAATTCTCACCACTGCAGAACCACGTAGTTACTACTGCTGCTGTTATTACTATTTGGAGTCATAGATTAGCATTAGTGTTACGTGTGACTGTTATATTTCAGGGATAAAGCAAAGACGGTTTTCGCTGCAAGAATTTACTATATGATTCTGGACTATGAATCTAAGAATTATAAAGATAGGCATCGTTAGTAAAATCTAAGTATGCTTTTAGGTCAGTTTGTCAGCAGTGTAAACGGATCCAAGGGTTGCTTCTAAGGGCTAGTTAACCTTTTGTCCTTTAACAGTATTCCAGTCTTGACTTTCTCTTTCACCCAAGCACCTACCGATTTATGTCCATAATTTCTATTAATTCTGAGTCTCTCTTTCTTACATTGTTACTTGAAATGGAAAATATTGGTTACAGTCCAAGAGAAAAATTTATAGCCTGTCACTGTAGTCCTGTGCTATTTCAATACAATAATACAAATGCATTCCCTCTTTGTGATAAGAGTATTTTTCCTTTTACTTTCTCATGTGATGTTCAGGCTCCTTCCAGAATGACTTCGTCTCTGTGGTCCCAGAGACTAAATGCTCAACAGGCCTTTAAAGACACTTCTTATTTTTTACAATGAGGGGAGCAGACTCACTGGTTCTCTGTTGCATTAAGACTGGGGCTGTGAGAGGCAATTTTGATCTTGTATAGCTAAAAGTTGGGGCTTGTGCTACTTCCCTGTATAACCTTGGGAATATTTTCCTACATTTTCTATGGGAAACATGGCATGATCCAGTGTTGAGGAAGGTAAAAATCATGCTCCTGTTGATGTGTCCAGTGAGAGGAAGATGGAACACAGGAGTGCAGCACATTCTGGAAGTGAGAAGGAGACCCACTGGACAAAATTTTCTTTTCAGTAATCAAGGGAAGATGGGAGTCTCATAGCAGTAATGTGGATTCCTCTAATTACCACTTCCAAGTTATTAGCATCTGGAGCCCTTTCTCCCTTTTCTATCAAGCAATTACAGAGTGGGATAGATTAAATCGTTGCAGAAGCTGTACGGTGGACTAAGTTTCTTGCTGTTGGCATTTGGTTGTTGGCTGAAATTGACACTTTCAGCTGAAGTTCAGGCTTTTCACCTGGCCTTGAATCGTTGGCCATTGTGTCCACAGAGAATGTGTATTCAAGCACCCCACAAAATGTATTTACTTCTCTGCTCCCTGCCCCCACCAAAGAAAAAGAAACACATCTTAAAAAGCCAAATAAACCCATTCAGACACATGTCTTGCACATGAAGAATCATGTCTGTAGTAAAATAGGATCCATATGTGTGTCTTGGATGTAAGCATCAATGCTCAGTTTAGCTTTGCCCACATGCCAGGGCGTGTGCGACACTGCCGAAAGCAGAGTTTTCTTGCTAAATCACACACAAAATTTGAACTTAGGGTTGCATTAGAGTCATAAGTTCATAGTTTTCTGTTGTTTCTTTCCCCATGTATAGTGTCCTTTGTTTACAACCCAAATCCTCTCAAGATTAAACTTTAAAAAGACTCTGTGATTTAATGGACTTAGGATCAGATTCTAACCTCCATCATGAAATGAGCCTGACTGGAGCACTCAGCAGTAATAGAGGATTGTTTGCAGTTGTGAAGCAATGACCGCCAAACATTATTCAGAAAAAAAAAAGATGCTGGGACTAATTTTTTGCAGGGATGAAATACTCAGATGAATGTTAAACAACTTGAGTAACAACAGACGGTGACATACACAAAGGGTAAAAGAGAAATCACTACCATTCCAATGCAGCATTGCACTTCCCCCTTCCCCCCCCCCCCCCCAATATCTTAGGAAAAAGCTTCATCTAAAGAAATGTGCTAACTTGAAGCTATCTCCTGCATATGTCCTGCAGAAGGATCTGGACAGATGGAAAGTTGTCCTGCAAGAATCTGTTTGGAGTTTTAAAATTTATAAAGATAATTGTCTTTTCAGTTCCTCTTCCAAGTTTTGGGCTTGTTTATGCTTATACGTTAATTTTATTCCTTCCTTTCACTTTTCGCCAAATTAGAACAGTCTTGTAAGTTTAAGATTAAATCCTTGCTATTGCTCAGGTACTTTGCACTCTGCTGGTAGTGGAAAGCATCTGTTACTTCACTGGCCTCCAGAGGATTTTAAATGCCATCTCTAAGTCAGTCCTAAGTAAGTATGGCAGTCGTAACCCCATCTCCTTCCTCTCTGAGGATGTACTTGGAGTACGGGACACCCTGTCACCATCAGATCAGTTCTCTGTTGAATACAGAGGATTAATTGGCTTGAGAACAGTTCTGAAACTTGTGCTACCATTCACCTCATTGTTAGCTGGGTCGTCTGAAGATTATTTTGGAGACCAGTGATATTTTGCATCACATTTCAGTTACTTTCAGGGAATGGGAAGAGAGGTTCAGATTTTCAATATTAAAAGATCCTTCCGGCGTCTGACCAGAATTTACCTGGCTTGGGGGTATTAATGCTCTGTAATACAAATAAATAAAGCAAATTTTAAAGTAAGGAATGTTTCAAGAAAAAGGGAAGTGAAAAGAGATGCCTTGATGGTACTTATTTTCTTGCTGCTTTTTCTTGTCATGCTGCCCTTGTTCCTGAAAGATAGAGCAAGGTGCTTGCTACCAGCCTTTCATTATATAGAAACTTTTGTGCCTTCCTACTCGGGCTAGGTGATCAATTATTTTGTAAAGAAAATGGGGGGTGGGGGTGGGGGGTGTTTTTGTTGTTTTATTTTGGGGGGATTTTTTGCTTCTTTTTCTTCCCCCAAAGCTGTTTCCTTTCTATTTATAATTATCTCCAACTAAGTCTTCAATTTCAAATTTCAAACTGGACACACATGCACACTGACTTGCATGTAAAAGATCTGTGACAGGAGTCACATGGCGTTTCCATATTGTAATTATTCTCTGAAGCAGGCCCAGAGTCCTTGGAAGATCCCAAAAACCTACAAAAAGCTGGTTTGAGTTTACCTATGGGACTCAGAACTCACCTCAGGTTTTTATGTCATCAATATTGGGGTTTTTTCCTTTTTTGTTTTCTTTTTTCTTTTTTTTTTTTCTTTTTTTTAAAAAAAAGGGAGGGAATTGACTTTAATATCTCGTCTTAGCTTCACATTAGAGAGTTGTTTCTTAAAACAGCAGACCCATAAAAGGAATGCCATCAGCTGGAAATCTAGTCCATGTTAGTATTTCCGTGAGTTGCTGCATCTTCCCCTGAATGTTCTTGTTTTGTGGTTTAACAGTTATACTTCTCAGATTCTTAAAGCGGAGTGTGTTTCACTCATCTGTTGCATAAGAAATCCATGTAAAGATAAGATGGTTTTGATATTCAGAGGGGAAATGATTAAGCTGGTTTTACCAAGGTGCTATTGTTTGCAGAAAGTAAACATATTAAATACACATAAATAGCTTCACTTTCTATCAAGTGACCTGAATATCTTATCTCTACAAATGTTATTTAAGGAATGTAGACAGATTTTTCATCTCTAAGTGGATCTTTTGAAATCTTGTCATAGCTTCATGAGAAATCCATACTCTTCTATACCTTAACAATATTTAACAGTAGCTCCCAGGGAGTTTCATAGGCTGTGCGCTATGTCAGGACTATGACGGTAAAAAGGCATCTGAAAATAAGGCTAAAATGGATCAATCCACATAAGTTTTCACTTGGCAAAGAAATAAGAAATATTATGGCTGCTCAAAAGCCAGACCTTGTGAGAGCCTCAGGTAGGAGGTCCTTTCGTTTTGGTAAGTATGTACCTTCTTTGCAAGCATGTTACCCTTTCAGCTGACATGTAAACTCACATGCATTTCTTTTAGAAATATAAAAATCTTGCTTGCAAGATTGCACATACGAAAACTTGGGTTCATATCTTCATATAGATGCTAGTGGCCATCATGTTGTGAGCCAACAGGACCTCTGTGCCAGTTCACAGCATCACACTGTTTCTGCCACACAGCCCCAGCACTGCAGAGGCGACCCGGGCTCCATCAGCAAATCGGTGGCTAATAAAGACAGGCAGCAACAGCAGCAGCAGCGTTGGCCTCCTCCACAGCAGGGTACCACAGATGTTTCAGATAACAAAGTGAGCTTCGCTGACAGAACGTGTGTAATATATAAAATAATGCGATCCGAAAGAGGAGGGGGTTGAAGAAAGGGCACTCCAATCCACCCATGTAAAAAATGTTTTTTATTTATAAGTGAGCAACTGAATATAAATGTTGCCTGCTTCCATAGAAGTAAAAAAATAGCAGGCTGATGTGGATGAGACACTTTGCATGGTTTCTAATGAAAGAGACTATATATTGGAAACTTTTTCTTGTCCCTAGAGTGGGTCCAGGTCTTCAGCTTGAGTAAATCCATGCAGTTGTACTGTATAGCAATTATACTTTTTTACCTCCTCCTCTGATCTGACCGTGCTATGGCTGGGGAAGTTCATTGCCAGATCCTCCTGTGTAACACTGTGGAAGGCCAAACTGCTTTTGTACAGTACTAGCTCTACCAAACGCTACCCTGAGGAGTTTTGCAGGGTGGATCTGAAGAAACAGAAATACGCAGTGGTGAGCCACAATTACCAGGAAAAATCCTCCATGTTCTCAAGTAAGATAATTTTCTGGGAACTTGAGGAATTACAGCAAAAAATCCCATTTTTGTGATATAATAGGCTTACCCTCTACTGTTCAAATGTCCCAAAGTAGTAAGATCAACTTCATAGTCGAGGAATCCTTGGGTGATGGAGACTTTCATAGACCTTTCCTGCACCAGTCCCAAGGGGGTGAACAAGGAGCATGAATGGGGTCACCGAGTGCCACCGGTGGGGGGATGGTACCGCAGAGTAAGGGTTCCATATGACTGCACGTGTGGGCAGCCAAACAAGGGTTTACAAACAGGATCAGAAGAAAACCCAGGATGCCTGGTTAGCCCCATATGTGTCTTCTCCGCGCCTGCAGAGCACTACCAGCCCTTGTAAGCCACAAGCAAGGGCTGCCCATGAGTGTGCAACTTGTTAGCCTCCTTTTGAAGGATAACAGACAACGGGATTCAGTGTGATGGAACAGGAAACTCCATTCAGAGCCTAATAAATGTTTTCTTCTAATATGGGGAGATGCTTATGTGCGTCCAGATATAAAGTGAAAGTAAGACAGCCCCCAGAGGAATTACTGAGGTAATAAATGTACTTACTAGGGCAATGTGTGCCAGAGCGAGACAGAAATGGGCTAAGACCAGAAGAAAATTAGAACCTCAAGTGCAAGCTGAAGCTCAGTGGTCAGATGAAATTCAACCCTTTCCTCTGAGAAAAAGAGTATCTGCTGGTGACTGACTCACTCGATTATCCAGGATTGGCATGGCCAATGAAAAGAACAACAGTGCATGATTTCTGCCATCTGTCCTGTTTTAAGGAGTAAGATACTAACATAGAATATGGTAACCAGCTGAAGGAGGATTTTGCTTTCTACATAATGCATACATTATGCAGCTACACCATTGTGATGAGTCAGGGTCTGTCAGGCTCTGCTTGGGTGTCAGATACTGTGGTGTATGGCTCAATGTTCCAAGGCTCCTAAGGTCCTTTCAGACCAACTACTGGGCATGTGGTTTGGCCAAGCACTGTGCTCTTCTCCATGCACTCGTGTATTTTCATCTTGTTCAGAACAGTCATCTATGAGATCACAGTGAAATCAGAGATGAATGATCTACAGTAAACGTTTCTGAAGCTGATATATAACTAGAGACTAGGAAAATTAATCTGAAGATCTTGTGGCCAAATATATGTTATGGTCTCTTTATCAAGGTTTATATTTTCAGCGGCTCACTAAAGCATGACATGTAAAAGCAGGAGTTCTGTACTACATTCTGTAACTGAAGAAAGCAAAAGAATTCCTGATTATTTTTTTTTAATTAATTTTTTTTTCACCTCTGAGCTGAGCCTTATAATTGAGATCCACCTTGAATATGCCAAGGTCAGAATTTGAGACACAGAATATTCTCATCAAGCTGTCCAACAAGATACCTTTATTCAACCAAATTGGAAAACTTATGTGCAACTCAAAAGATCAGAACAGAATCCTTGTTGAGCAAGGTTAGGAGGGATAGAAGCAATCGGCTTATATAGAGTATTTTTACTTCATAGGAATGTGGTTCTGATTGCTGAAAATGTATCCTTTGCATGAAGTACAGGCATAATCCTATGCCTAATTTGCCTTTTGAGTAAAAGTATGCTTAATGGCAATTTCAGGGGAAAAAAAAATCTATTTAAAGCCTGTTGAGCAGAATATCCACTTACAGAGGGAAACTATACGTGAATAATGTTAATGGAGTTCTGTTTTGTGAAACGCATAGGACAACTAATAGAATCAAGCTACTGTAACACTGGATGATTGAATTACATTTAAGAGAGTTCCTAATTTATGACCTTTAAAAATAGTTTTAGAACTGCTTTGTAAATCCTAGACCTTCTTCATAAAAAAGTTTTTAGGAATCTTTACTCTCACTTTAGATTATGGTCAGAGGACCTTTTGTGCTATTGTACGTCAGCAGTTCCATTAAAATATTTAAGTAGGCTAATTACTGGAAGAAAAAAATGCTCTCTGGAGAAAATTATTATACCTGTTTATTAGTGTGGGAGAAGTTCTTAATCTGGGAGTAAATCCTGAACAACAGCGGTGAACAATGACCAGAAGCAGGACCTCCTCAGAAAAGGGAATTAAGCCCTATAGATACCAATTATTGAGTACTTTTCCTCAAAACAGTAGTTTCTTAAAAAAGTAGAAGTTTGTGTGCAGCTTCCAGCAATCACTGGCATACTATGTACTCCCATCATTTTTCCCCTCACATTTAATTTTACTGTGTCTGTTTATTGCTGTTAAACTCTTTGATTCAGTGTTATCTTGAGCAGAGAAACCCCACAGATTTACTGCACACTTTGTTAAAACTGTTTGGGTTTTTATCAGTTTTAAAGAGGTTGCTCTTTCAGACATTTGATGCTGATTTTGCACTGTAGCATTCAGGAAAGTAAAGAGAATTTGAAAGCCTTTCCGTGTATCATTGGGTGCCATAGAGAGATTCTGAGTACGAATTCCCTTCTAAAACTCTGGTAAGTTTTACATCATTCCTTAAAACATCCTACAATTTTGTTAGCTTTGGTGCCAGGGGGTTATGCCTGCTGTGGTGTCATTTATTGCTCATCTTAAAAGAAGGCAGACAGCAAAGGTGGAATAAGCTGCTTATCTTCTGGATCAGCCAGACGTTATTATTCAGTGGCATATAGGAATTTAAGGCACCAATACTTAAGGGTGAGAGGTGCAGGAGAGGGGCTGCAAGGCTGCTAGAAGGAGTCACTTCCTTGCAGCATCCCAACTGCCAGTGCACTGGTGCATCACTTTGTCTTAAATGTGGCTTTTGCCTGCTGGGTGCAACGAAGCTCATGTTTCCAGAGAGCTGGAAATGGAAATGGCTAGTTTAAAAATGCGATCATTTTATATATATATATATATATATATATATATATATATATATTTAATCAATTTTGCAAGAAAGACCCTAACACTTCATAGGTCTGTCTTGTTCACTATGAAATTGCTGTGTTGTAGCTTGGCCCGAGTTCCTGTTGAGGTTACCTCAAAATTATTAGGGCTGAAGAGTCAAGAGCTGAAAGTGTGTGCACAGTTATAAAACAGACTCAAAAAAGGCAGTGAGATTTCTGTGGTCAATCATATGGCTCTGTACTTTATAATGTAAAGTTAAAATTGTATTGTTTTACAGAGGAGCTCCATTATAGGTCAGTCCTTGTCTTAACCAGCCACTTGAAAGTGGCCCCACTTGACTCCCAACACAATTTACTCTGACTGTTAGTTAAGGGCTGTTTCTGCTATGTCTGTGGTGTTTGCAGTTCCATATGGTGGTTGCTTAAGGCTGATCTAAAAGTAAACAAATACAGGGTTTCAGTCACACAAAGGTATGGGACTCAGTCTATAAAGAAGAAATTCAGTGCAAGGGAGGAGCTCTGTGTTTATTTTACAACAAATATACTAGCAGTTGGAGACTAGGCCTCACTTTTGTCATTCTTGCTGGCTCATGGCTCATCATCATCTCAAAGTAAACCTATTTTTGTTGGGATTTTTTTGGCTTGGTTTGGGGTTTTTTTGTTGTTGGTTGGTTATGTTTTTTTTTGTGTGTGTCAGCCGTTTTTGGTCTGTTTTTTTTTAATTTTACTTTATGACTGCTTTTCTGAAAATGAAATGACTGCACTATCCTGTGCGTTTAGTACTTGCAACAAGGAGAGATTCTGGCTTTGCCCCAAACTGTGTACAGTCTGGATACTTTTACAGTGAACATCTCTGGAGCAGTGAGGAACATTTTTGTGAGGATGACAGAGAATGTCAGGCTAAAGCACTATAAATAATTTATAGTCCTCAGATAATTGTCCTGTGAAAGTTTCCAGTGCTCCCAGTTTCTTCCTACCACCCCTATTTTCAGCTATCATTTATAGAATCTTGACTTAATATTGTTAATTGCATAGTAAACAGAACAATATTGTTTGGCCCAAGACAGATTACCATTTCTTATTACAGAATTCACATAGACCACAAATCATTGATACCATCTCCACCAGTTATAATAAAGTTTATCTTCAATCTGATAAAAAGCATGTACTGTTGCTCTTATTGTAAATGGTTTAGAACCATGCTTTTTTAAAAGCTGGGTAGTTCATTGAAGTTACAATTCTGCATTTGCCCTAGCAAAGAGAGGTGGGAGTTGTGGACATACATGGTCTGATTTCCAAGCATGACTCTGTGGGTACAGGGTGTGCAGTTGCACATGGCAACTGATGAACCTCTTACCATTGCCACCTAAACAGTAAGTCCTACTATCCTGCACTTATCAGTATCTGTGCTTGAACCCATTCAGTGCGTTATGTACTTGCATCTTTAGCTTACTCATAATTTAAGTGCATGTAGATGCTGTAAGAAGGTTTATCTCTTCAGTTCAAGTTGCACAGATTCTTAGTGGGCTGAAAGGTTCTGCGTCAGTCCCCAAGACAAGCAGTTAAACCTGTACCACTGTGAGCACAGCCACTGAGTCACAGAATCACAGACTCTTTTGGGTTGGAAGGGATCTTAAAGCTCATCCAGTTCCAACCCCTTGCCACAGCCAGGCACACCTTCCACTAGAGCAGGTTGCTCCAAGCCCTGTCCAACCTGGCCTTTAACACTGCCAGGGATGGGGCAGCCACAGCTTCTCTGGGCAACACATCACCCCCATAGTCCTGGCTGAAAACCACCTTTCAAGTGTTCTGCACAAAGCGTCTTCCGGCAGTGCATTTCCAATCTTCCCTGGTGAATTTAGGCACTCTTGGGGGATATTCTTTTAGCCCTACATGTTTTTATGTCATAAGTTCTACAACAGAAGCATCTGGGTCACTGCGTAAGTATTATTAAAGACAAGACTGGCCCAAATGTTATTGGCCACTGATGAATTTTGCATTTTGATACCAGTTTCTTGTGATCAGGCTCAGCCAGCAAGATCAGCTCTAAATATAAACTTTCTCAAAGCCTAGCTCTGCTGCTTATGCAGGGTAGTGCTAGTTTGGGAGGGTTCCTAAAATTGGGAAATTTGGATATTTTTTTTTTTCTTTTTGAAGTTTAGGGACTTTATAAGACAACTGAAAATATTTTACAAGTCCATCAGGGTTTGAATAGGGGTGTGTGAAGTTGTGACTGAATCAGGTTCTAGTGTGATTCTGTGGGGAAACAAGGATTCAGCAGGATTCTTCCAGAGTTGAACCCCAAACTCATTAAAATATTACAATAAAGTAATTAATGCACATGGCCACTAGACACTCTTAAAATGTAAATTTCACAGCTGTAAGAAATTAGATTTGTTTAAAAATAACAGAAGGCTCAAGTACAAATTACGGAGTAAAAGCCTATAAAATTTCAAACTTGGTTTTAAGGCACAACCATTTATTATTATTTTTTTTTTAAACTAGATCCTTTACTTCAATGATAGCATGCAGCAACTGAATTCCTTGTCTGCCTTTCCCTCGGAAGTTGAGGTGTAGTCACCTTTTTTGGCTGGCACAAGTGTAATTTGACCAATTTGAGT
This sequence comes from Neopsephotus bourkii, assembly GCF_033783945.1. NCBI lineage: Eukaryota > Metazoa > Chordata > Aves > Psittaciformes > Psittacidae > Neopsephotus > Neopsephotus bourkii. Next base: position 433,243 of record NW_026901689.1, read on the forward strand.
AGTTCCTAGAAGTCAATGCCTGTCTGGGGGGGGCCCCCCCCCCCAATAAATCTGTGGAAAAGAGACTAAGAATCATAGAATGGTTTGGGTGGGAAGGGACCTTAAAGCTCATCCAGTTCCCACCCCTGCCACAGGCAGGGACACCTTCCACAAGACCAGGTTGCTCCAAACCCCGTCCAACCTGGCCTTGAACATTGCCAGGGATGGGGCAGCCACAGCTTCTCTGGGCAGCCTGTGCCAGTGCCTCAGTACTCTCACAGTAAAGAACTTCCTAATATCTCATCCAAATCTACCTTCTTTCATTTTAAAACCATTCCTCCTTGTTGTGTCACTACAGGCCCCTATAAAACGTCCCTCTTCTGGTTTCTTGTAGCCCCTTTGGTACTGGAAGACTACCCTAAGCTCTTGACTGAGCCTTCTCTTTTCTTCTCTAAACCAACTCTGTCAGCCTGTCTTCATAGGAGAGGAACACTAAAGACAAAATAAAAGCTGCTCCAGAGTTCAGGACTGATGAAGCCAACTGGATTTTGCAAGGGATGTAATGTACATCTTTTCAGTGCAGAGGCTAATTTCAAATTCTCCAGCACTTTCTCACCCATTGTGTTTACAAACATGGGTCGTACTATAATGCAAGAAAAGGCTTTGACTAACAAACGTCCAGCAGCAAATTTCAATCTGTTTACATTTGAAATGATGCTGAAATCTAGGGTTCCACAATGGCTTCTTGGTACACCAGCTTTAGCAGAGCACTGACATGGTTGAAGGAAGGAATTCTGGTCAGAATATGTTCCATATGAATCTTGTTGGAGATCCATTTCTAAATGTATGCTACGTGCCTAACTATTAAAAAGTTCAGATTATGACCCCTCTAATGTTATTTTAATGCTAGTTTTTAAAATGTAATTATAAATCAAATTACATTTGAGATCTGAAGCTGACAGTAGTGAGCTGTAACACTCCAAGAGCCGCTTTAAAAATAACCCCTCTCAAACTTTATTAGGGATTTCAGACAGAGGAGTACAAGTGGACTGGCCAGATTCACCACACTGTTTTTGTCTGAGACAGGGCAACTTGCAAAATGTCAGCTGTTTTCTGGCTTACACAGATGTAATGTAGAATCTTTCATCTTTACCTGGAAATAGCACTTCCCAAGTTTTAGTTTCTTTGAGCTTAAGCAAAATAATGCAGGATCTCATCTGAACTCTATTTCATGCTTTCTTTTTTCGTTCTTTACCATAAAAAATTTCTCTAAAAATTAAGATTTCTAAACACTGAACAGTAACCAAAAAAAAAAAAAAAAAAAGAAAAACCCAGCTAAAAACAAAACAAAAACCCAGCTAAACTGCAGGCCATCATTTGGCCAAGTGCAAAATGGTAGCTCAATTGTAAGACATAAATGTACTTAAGACTGTCATTGTGTTGGTCAATGGCAGCTGCTCACCTGGGTGAAGGTATGTATGCATTTGGAAAAAAGGGCTGGAAAACCCTAAAACTATAAATAACTATATATTTTTTTTTCCTTTTCTTTTAGAAATGTAGATGTCTGCATGAGATAATCCTGTAACTGGCCTAAAAACTGAACTAATTCAGAAAGATAGTGAATTAAAATCTATATAGAATTAAAATTTCCATTTATGTAGCTGTAGTTTATGGAGGGAAGGAAGAATAAGTAAGTAAATCTGAACCACAACTCTTAAGTGGCTCCTCAGATACATTTTTGAGTTTTTCTTTTCTTGTGAGTGTGGAAAGTAGGTATTCAGAATTCAGTATTCAGAACTCCTCAGTGAATAATACATTTTAAAAATCTGTATTTGTAAAGTTTTTTTTGTTGAGATTATTTATAAATTTAGATTCATAGCTGGTTACCTAAATCATGTTATTTCTTCTGTTCCCTCATGGCCTGAGTTACGTATTTACTTGATTCAATACACAATGTAAATTGTGAGTATTACAGATGAACATACATCTCAGAATTTTTGTTTGGTTGCTCAGTAACATTAATCAGCCCATCAGAAGAGGGAGGGGACGTACCACATGATTTATTTAAACAGCTAATACTTTGAAATTTTGCGATTGTATGTCTAGAAGTATACATTTTGACCACAGTGCATAGATTATATAAATTGAGTGGCATTATTTCTGTTTCCTGATTAATGGTTGATGCTGTTCCATCTACAGAATGAATGTCAAATTCAAACTTCAATTTGAAATTTGAAGTCAATGAATATTTAAGCATTCATTCTAGATGTTGACTGTGAAGACATGCTAATATTGGTACAGCACATATGTTCCAAGTTTTGCAGACAGACAAAACCAGAAAGCAGTTATGTATTCCTAGTGCTGTTAACTCAAAGTTTGACTTTGAACTAGTGTTTTATACTCTTTACTCAGCTCTCATTTTTACCCTGTTTTGCAGATGAGGAAACTGAAGCAAAGAGGTTAAGGGATCTCTTCTGGGTCATCGAGTTTGTTGATGCCTGTCCCCTCTCCCTTGACATGTGCACAGGCTACTAGACTTCACTGCTGTGGCTGCAGCAGGTAAGATGGATTGTATATTCAGTGTGATTAATTCTTGAATTGACTTAAGCATTTCCCAGAAAGGTGAGTGGCTCCCAAATATCTAGATGTGAGATCTCTATTCTGGATGAATCTCTGAAAATACTGTGAAACAGACTATTCCCTAATGCAGACACAAAAATCATGGATGCAATGGTGTGTCAACTAATAGCTAAATAAATACCTTTTTTTCCTTCTGCAAATAATATTCTTTAAGGGAAGGAGACCAAAAAAACTGTAACTTAGGATGCTTTTTTTTGGTTGTAAAGACGATAGTAGCAGATGAGAATATGGATGTGACAGAGTATGTTGGACTTTGTTCAGAATTGTGTAGGCTACATTTATAATGCAGTGGCTACAGCCCTCCCTTGCAGGCACAGTCATTTAGAAAGCCTAACAGGGCAGTACTGTTGTAGCACATGGAGAGCCAGCCCTTCAGTTTCTTAGAAAGCTTTTGGCACCCGAGCTAGCCAGTCAAAAGCATTCAGGAGTTGCAGTTGCCCGAGGGAGTGCAGTGCAGACATACACAAAGTTTTTGCTCTCTAATACTGAAAGCAAAAACTTCCTGATCGTGGTTAAGATTTACATGAATAAAGATCATCAGATTTTATCATGTGAGTAGAGAACCCTAGAAAGGTCCTGGACTTGAATGGAAAGGGCACTGGTGTAATTCTTTTCAAGGTGACTGCTGGGATCCTGTCACCTGTTCTCATGGAGTGAGCTGACTTTCTCATAAGAGTATGGGTAACACAGTTTACCCACAGATTTGTCCAGATTCATTTAGGAAGTGACATCAAAGCTGTGTGCCAAATCTCTAAGCAGTGCAGGAGTCACGCCAGGGGGTAGAGTCAAAATCACTGTGTGTTGACAGACTGCTAGCCTTTCCTCCTGAACGTGTGACATCAAAGATGGAGAATTTGTAGACAAGTAGAGAGCAAAAAGATTGCTGCCTTTCATGAGTTTCTTTTCTGCCTCTTTTCTTTGCTAGGCATAAACTTCAGCATTAGGTGGTGGTTATGTCTGTAGGAGGAGGCATGAGCTCAAACAGAAGGTCTGGCCAAAGATGCCTCTGTGAAAATACATTCTCACCAGAGCTTCTCTTGGAAGAAACTGGTGACTGGCAGCCACGTTCCTAACGTCTCCTCCAATGAGGAGACAAATTTCTTTCCCAAGACTGTAGCCCTGAGCATCAGGTGACAAGGTGGGGTTCAGTAAGATCTGATACCTGTCCAGTAAGTATTTTATTTAAGGAAATGCATGGTATTTCTAGATAGTTCCCAGATGAGATGAGTTATAAGGCTGCAGCTTAGCTGCACTGTATTTTGCAAGTATTGCCCTCCTACAAGTTGGGAGAATGCAACCCAGCCACTGCTACCACTTCGTAGTTGCATGGTTTGGCCACATTCACCTGGACTGACTGACTGAAGCAAATGAGGTTTATTTTGGAAATGTATTTCTGCATAGTGCACAAATGCTTAGAGGAATGGTCTTAAGGCTGCAGTGGGGTTAGTCAGATGCTTGTAGTTAAGTGTGTGCTGAAATACTTTGCTGTGTATAAAGTTCTTCAGTTTTTCCTGTATGATGTAAACTGATTTCACAAAAGTGTAACTGTATCGTTGGTTTTAGAAGAATGCAAAGTTTACCTATGCACCAAGTAGGTGGGTAGGTTCCTTATTTACTTTGTTAAATTGCTGAATAGCCAATTCTGGATTTAAGAATTTATTTTATTTTTTTTTTCCCTACATGACTTTCTCTTCTATCAGTGTCCACTAAAAAGTTATGTCCAGAATTTCAGAATTATTATTTTCTCATACCCAGCTAAGGATTCACACAAAATAAGTCTGCGTGTGCTCTCCCTCCTCTGGTATGCAATCTAGTCTATATTTAACTCCGTACATACACAGTGCAAAGAATCATAGCGTAGCAGCTGTTTGGTGGTGACAACGTAGGTATACAGTCACAAAAGAGCTTAAGATAATTGCTTAAATGACGACATCTGCAAAATGCTAATCTTCCTGTGAAGGGTCCCCCTGCAACAGGCGACATGAGCATTTTTATGTTCTGCGTTTGCTGCTGCCATGCACTTAATTCTGTTCAAACCGTATCAAGGAGACTTGAGGAAAAAAAAAAGTCAACCATTAAAGACTTACTCTTTGTTTTTTCAATCTGTGACCCCAGCAATCTCTTTAGCAAGCCATGGTTCAGTAAACTGGCACACAGCAGTAGTTCTACAGTGGAAAAATCATAAACCAGATGGAAGCTTTACATTTTTGTTTAGTTTTTAAGAGCAGTTTTTATAACATCGCTTAAAATCATTCTGATGCATCATACTGTTTACACTTAAAGCTTTGTAGCTAAGATGTTTACACTATAGAGAATGTTTTAAGATATTTTATAGTTATGATATTTAGATAATTGGCAAGAAAAAAGATAGTTTGTTGAGATTACAGTGATGTTGGTAACCGTGAAGTAACTTATGAGTCTCAATAAATATGTCCAGTTCGGTGGAAAGTACAAACTCAGTTAAAACAAAACAACACAAGAGGGAATATCTTTTTAGTGAAATCATTTCCTTTTCTTAATCAAAAGATGACAGCCCCAGCCTTAGAACTCCCATCTGTAATGCACTACTCCACGTATGTGCATACATGGCTTTTCTTTTTATGACTGATACAGTTGTATCAAATCAGTCAATTAATATTCTGTCTAAGTTCAGTCAAATTATACACAAAAGTTAATAACGTTCACTCTCCATGCAAAAGTTGCAATGATCTAAACTGAATCCTGATCATTTTCTCTTAATACCCCATTTTCAAGATAAATACAGTTAGACATTTTCATGCCGAAGAATATCTTCAGAGCATAGCTTTGGAACATTAAAAAAAAAAATGTCCCCCAAAATGCATTAATCAAAAACAGTAACTCCTTTTAACTTTTGTAGCTGCTCAGAAGAGAAGTATGTAATAGTCTGTGTGTGGGCCACAAATGTTGGGAATGCAAACATTTCACAATAAACATGTTTAAAAGAAAGTACTTGGCTAGATATACTGGAAGATAGTACATGTTGGGTTAATTAATGCATATTCCATAAAAATAAACCTCACTTTCAAGATCTGACCAATAAAAATTAGTATATTTGGATCAGATGTGCTGATGATTTTTATGTATACATTAAAGTTTTGTAAAGTGAATTGTCCTTGAAAAACCTAGAAAGAGATTTCAATTTAAAGTCAAAACAACCCATTACATCTACTCTTTCTCTTTTCCTGTAGTGATATGATGAATTATTTCAGTTTTATCTTCTATACCTGCAATTGATTTACTATTGATGGGTTTAAATTTATCATTTTAAATGTGCAAATCACAGCTACATAGCTAGAAACTGTACACTTTTGCAGCAATTGTTTGCCTGTAGAATGCGGTATCTGATTCTAGACATAATCAAATTACTATACCACATTATTTTTCTTCAAAAAACTTCCAGATCTTAAATTGAATCATTTTAGTACATGCATAAAATAGTATTTTACATTAAAAATCTTATCATAGCCCTAGGGAAATCATACATATAAACAAATATGTGAACTGGTTTTGCATTGTATTATGCTGTTGAGCCAGTTAGAAATAGAAGCAAACTGGGACTGTCTTTCCTGCTGAATACTCTATTTCTCCAAACCTGTTGTCACGAAAGACAAGGGGGTGAACAGATGTCAGAGTCCAACCTTGGTAATTTACCTAATCTGTGGTTGCTTTGTGGGAAAGCCCCACTCTACACCCTTAGCGTCTGTATCTGTAGAAGCAGAATTAACTAGAACTGACCCAGGGACTATTTTCTAAAAGCAAGATGAACATATTTCACTTTTAGACCCGTGTCTGTAAAATACACAAAGTAAGATGTTTGACAGGTCAAGCCTCAAAACCAAACATAATATAAACAAAAAATTAATTCACACTCAAAATAGAACTGAAACCCTTCCCCTGTGGTTATTAGCAGCAGCATTTTTTATTAACAGCAGCAGTAGGTATAAGAACATCTATGCAGAAGAATCTTCATAGCTCTATAGTCATATTGACTTCATTAAAGATCAGAGACCTGATGTTGTCATCTTATCTTTTCTGTAGCATTCATAAAGTCACTAGTTTTGTACACGAGAAGAAACCACCTTTGGTCGAAGCCTTCATATAACATTATCCCAATACTGCACTGTATAAAGCTTTAGAAGTGCTGCATTTTAACTTATCCACTAGTTACCTAGTTTGTTGTGAGCATTATAGAGGATTTAGAGATGAGGGTGATAATCCTTTGTTCAAATTGGGTAGGTTTTTGTGGAAAGTAGGTGGCACAGAAGATGGCTGCAGAAGTAAAGACTGATGAAGCTAACGGAGGGAGTAAAAATGGCTGTCTAATGAGCAGACAAGTAAGGAAAGGATCTGAGAATGTGCTAGCAGACAAAGGCAAGAAAGCCTGAAAAAGCCACAGCTGAATAGGGAAGAACTGGTAAGAAATGTGAGTTGACAAGCTTCTGGTACTGACAGGAAACATGATCTGCACAGCTGTATCTCTGACTAACTCGAAACTAGCAGAACATTCTTTAGATAATTACATCTACCGAACTCCTTTTTAAAGAAAGAATAAATATTTTACCAAAACGAAGGGGAAAAAAAAAGGCATAGAGCTGTTTTAGTAAACTACTAGAAAACTATTTTGAAGCCTGCAACTTAGAAGGCAGTGGCTTCTCATGCCTAGAAATTCAATTTTAGGAAGGGAGGTGAGGTAGGCAAATAGTAGGCAGGAGGCCACAGCTTGTGAAGATTACACCTAGGTAGACTATGCACTTCCAATTCACAACTAATCAATAGGGCACAGAGGAAAAAGGCATCTTCCAGCCAGATTACAGCAGCAAAAGAGAATGTATGAACTGTTCTTTGGGCTGCCTGGTTTTATGCAGAATTCTTTTGTAGAGATGACGGAGCTCGAGCCTCACTCTTGCTGCAATTGGCCTAGCTATCCAAGACAAAGTTTAAGCACGTTAACTTGGGTACATCTGATAAATGTGATACCCTGGAAGTCAGCATATGACATTTATTCTTGCGAGATCTATAAAGCTGTACAGCATTGCTACAACTGCCTTAGCCAGCTACTTATTTCAAAGCAGTCGTGGTACTCTTGGTGGAGTATCTAGTTAAAAGCAATTGTGAAGTCTCTGTTGGCACAGATTAGTCTCAGGATTTAGGACTAGCAAAGTGACTTAAGCACTAAATCCCTGCCTTTCCCCTCTAGCCTTGTATCAAGCTGAGCTGATCACAGGACCAAACTTACTGATTTCCAGCTAATGAAGATGATACATAAGGAAGTGGTTTGTATAGTTTGATTTATATTGATGAACAGTAGGTGTTTTCTTTACAAAAAAAAATTACCTATCCTTGTCCTAGCTACTAATATTGCAGCTATAAACTAAAAGTACAGAATTTTTCAACCTTAGAGGGTAAGGTTATTACTGATAACAGAACAACCAACAAGTTGGTAAGATAAAAGAAATAACTGAAGTTCCAGGAAAGTAATGCTAACGCCTATGTTATTGATACAGCTTTTGAACTGGTCACTTACAAATACAGAGCGGTACTGTAATACACAGTAAATTCACAGAATCATGGAACAGTTTGAATTAAAAGGGACTTTAAAGCTCAGCCAGCTCCAACCCCCTGCCATGGGGAGGGACACCTTCCACTAGAGCCGGTTGCTCCAAGCCACATACAGCCTGGCCTTGAACACTGCCAGGGATGGGGCAGCCACAGCTTCTCTGGGCACCCTATGCCAGTGCCTCAGCACTCACAGGGAAGAATCTCTCACCTCAGTCCCCCTTCTGTCAGTTTAAAGCCAGTCCCCCTAGTCCTGTCCCTACAGGCCCTTGTTAAAAGCCCCTCTCCAGGTTCCTTGAAAGTCCCTTTAGGTACTGGAAGCCGCTCTAAGGTGTCCCTGGAGCCTTCTCTTCTCTCGGCTGAACAAGGCCAGTTCTCTCAGCTTGTCAAATTGAAAAGCAAAATTCTAAATTCTAAGACGTTGTGCGAAAATTTTCACGGGTGGATTCGCACAAACACGCTGGGGCATAGGGGTTGAGTCCGTGATCGAGTGAAGCCCAGACACGGGGCCTCCCCGTGCCCCGCCGCGCCTCCTCCACCTGAGGTCCTGCGGGAGGGCTCGGCCGGTGACTGGAACTTGGGCACTCAGAGGGGCTGGCGGGGCAGCTGCGAAAGACGGGCTACAGGGGAATATTTGCCACAGGAAGCAGCGTAGGCCCCATCGGGACCCTCCTGCCCAGAGCAGCAGGTGCTTGTCGGGGCCCGCCCCTGGGCCTCACCGAGCGCCGGGCGGGGCCGTTGGAGGCCTCCCCTTTTCCCTCCCCGGCGAAGCAGGATGGCTTTTCAGTCAAGCCCGCGGCTGGGAGCCTTCGCTGTGCACAGCCTTTCGTTCCCCAAACCCACCCGCCAGGGCGGCCGGTTGCCGCGGCAACCACAGCGCGGCGGCAGGGCTGCGACAAGGTCCGAGATCGTCCTCGTCTGCTCCGGCCCGGCCCGGCCCGGCCCGGCCTCCCGAGCAGGCGGACCCGGCCCCGGTGCGGCGATGTGAGCCGCGGGGAAAGGGCGGAGAAGGTAGCGCCGTGAGGCGAGCGGCGCGGCGGGTGTACTGCCCGGCGGAGGTAC
>NW_026901689.1:445000-527500 GCF_033783945.1 Neopsephotus bourkii
TTTTCTAAGCTGACTGACAGTCCTTAAAAAGTATGCAGTTAAGCTGCTAAGGTAAGATTTGCTATATTAGCATACTTTACACCGTATATTAAGCCATAAATGGATCATCCTGTTATGGTTTAGGGTCTCCATCCTGAAATTCCTTGGTCAAGTGAATCTCTCCTCAAGACTACCAATAGAAAGAGTTCCCCTCTATTCTCCCACAGCCTCTTTTCCCCTCTTTTTCATTGAAGAATTGTTTTGAGAGGGGTGGGGGCTTTATGTGTGTAACAACTGCAGATACTGTCATATGCCAAGTTACTGGAGTCCCTTCAAACTTCTGAATTAGTACATGGATGATTAAACAAAATGTTTGCCTCTCTTGTATTCATGGATTTTATTTTTATTTTTTTTTAGGGTTTGGGGGGAAAGAAATTGGAACCCCCCCCATGTAACAGTGTTAGCTGATCAGACCTTTTGGGTGTAGTAGGATGAGGGAGCTGTACAAAGTTTCCTAGCAAATAAACATAACCCATTAGTTCAGAAATATTGAGGAACAGTTAACATATTCTGGTTCCAAGAAGCCACTGCTGTTACTTTGAGTAGTTTTGATACAACTAAATCAAAGTGAAGATTTGAAATAGCTTTTCTGAAAGCCCAAGCCTAAGTCATAAATTATTCTGCACCATGATTCGTTCAGATAGTAAAACCATACCTCTTTGCCTGACATTACTGAAATGTGGAAAAGGGAAAGTTAAAAATAAAATGAAACATTTAAATCTTTGCTGTTGAGAACCTCAGATAGATGGCAATGTAGCAAAGTTGATAAAAGTGATTCTCAATTAGACTTTATTATTATTTTATTGAGGTATTATTAATAAACATCAGGGTGCAGTGGGTGATAACACTATCCTCATATTAGATGAGTGGACACTGAGGAAAAATAAAGGCAAGTGGCCTGTAATAAGAAAAAGTAGAAGGATGTGGATAAATTGCAAATGACAAGAAAAGTAGAAATATCTTGTATTTGTCCTTCAAGCCTCATCCCTCAGCCTTTAGCTGTATAGTTAGAACTATTAACTTCTTCATAACCAGTCATCAATAAGCTGTAGTTACATGCGTCTGGGTGACATGGTAGTTCAGAACAGAACAGATAGAATATTTTAGTGTTTTGTTGTTTTGGTTTGTTTGTTTGTTCACACATACACACACACACACACACACACATTTCTTCCCTATAGCCTGGGAAATATGCAGTACTCTGCATTTTAATTTACTTTTTACAGATACTTCTTTTTCCTAAACCCCCCCAAAACAATTAATTCCTAATTCCAGTAAATTTCCTGAAGTTAACTATAAAAGATGTACTAATTCAATAGCGTGATATTAGCTGTAACCCATAATGTTATCAGCACTACACTGGTAACAATTACAGTGGCAATGCATAACTACAGTGTGTTTTGAGGGCAGTATTTTAATAAGGTAGGTGTTTAGTTCCTTGCAGCATATAAAACCGGTGATTTTGACTGCAGAGCTGCTTGGACTGGAAATCACAACAGTTGCCAGTAAGGTTTGGAAAGTGTGTGCCAGGCAAGGGAATCACTGTTCAATGTATTTACCCTCTGGGGAGGTAAAACACAGATGGGGGAGTTAGGAGTCTTCTAACATTTAGCTGATACATTAGTGGGTAGCAATTCTGCTTCAGGGATGTTCAAAGTAGTTCATTTACCAGTTGGGAATCATTATGGGCGCTAGTACTGTGGATTAGATATGATAGAACAATAAGGGATTGTAGAAGTACCACAGTCCTCCCCCCTCTCACAGATGAATGTTTCGTAATCTTTGGTATCTTTTTACAGCTGTCTGTCTTAAGAAAATAAATGGTTCCGAATTAATCGTATGTTTTCAATATACATAGTACCTATATTGAGGTAGGATTCAAGTCTAATAGATATTTATGACCTGGTAATATGTATTTGGACCAAAATTATGTAAAATACCGTATCTTCTCTACATAAAAAGTAGTACTGTTACTGTATGTATTCTTACCAGTCAGCTGATGTAAGAAAAGCTTGTTAAAGCATTTGTATTTGTATTTCTATACTGGGTAAACAAATGCAACATTAGGTCTGTGAGACTGTTTTTATGCTATGAGAGATAAGGCTATGTTTCAAAATAAGAATTTGTGATGGAGGGTGATCATGCTTTGAGGAAAAACCATGGTCAAAAATCAGGGGAAAGCAATTCTGTTTTGGTGAGGTATACTCAGTTATTATCACCTGATTATTTTCACCTTAGCAGTCTCACCTGGACATACATTAAATTTTTCCTGTTTTTTTTTTCTATAGTCTTGAAGTTAAAACATTTTCCAAAATGTACAAACAAACATCTAATTTCATTGCACTGCTGTCTGCATGCAGTGAAATAAAATATGATTAGCTAGCTGAAAATGTGTAACTTTTCAATCAGTAGTTAATTCACTCCCAGAACCATATTCATATAGGTTTGAAACAAAATTGACCTTCTTGTTTATGTAATCTGTACATACAATAAGTGCCTGATTTGGTAACAAGCTACTCAACAATGTAGATTTTCTGAGACCCAGGAAAAGAAGCAAAATCTAGTACTATCCTGAATAGACCCATCACCTGTGCCCTGCTCACATTCTGAAGTTTCTACATTCAGAAGGGGCAGAATTAGTGCAGGAGGCAAATTCCCCATGTTATGCAGAAGACAAAATCCTCATGGTTGGTTGTAGAGCACCTGAACAGCTGCAGGATCAGGGAGGGACAGACCTGTTCTCTAGGCTTCCTGGTGTCATTCCCATGGCTGCTGTTGTCTTCTGAGTCTAGGAAGTTTTGGGCCTGCACCCCAGAACCCACTCAAAGATTCATGTGACCATGGGGACCTCTTTGGGCTTTGCGCCCACTGATGCACAAGGAGCTTGTGCACAGCAGGATCCCACTTTGCATGGTGGAAGTTCACCTTTTTATTCCCTGCCATTCATGGCTGCAGCTGAGAGCAACTGAATTATGGCTTTTTCTCTGTCAGAAGACTGCCAGTGGCAGAAACACAGTAGGATTTATCTTCAGTGCAAAAGGGCCCTGCCTGAAGGCCCAGGCAGTATAGGTGCTGAATATCCATAGCTGTCCTCGATAGTTGTATGAACTAAGTTGATCTGCATCTCACAACACTGTCTTCATTGCAAAGAACCCAAGGAGATGTAGAAGCTTTTGGCTTTGCTCTGAAGTTTCTGGGGCTGTTCTGTGGTATGCTGAATACTCACTTCTGCCTTCAAACTGGGAAGTTTTGATGGCAGACTGAAACAACTAAAAATCCATGGAAATTAATTTACCTGTGGACGGATTTTCATTTTACATGCACGTGTATTTTATCTTGGTAAAATTTTGGACTGTCTGCCCTTAGTTTCAAAAAGACATTTTGCATTTTACTTAGTATCTTTCTTTTCTGAAATGTGTAGCAGGAAGACTAAATTCTCTCTCCAGAAATGTCTCCAGCTAATGAAAATACTGCTGTATTCATTCGGTATTTACTGCATGTTAGTGAGTGATGTGGCATTAACAAATACACTGGATCGGACACCTGCATTTTCATTGTGTGTTCATGAGGGAAGAGGAGCAAGTGGTTTGCTCTTCCAGGGTGACAGCATTGTAAATCGGGGAAATTGTGTCTTGTTGAATCTGCACCCAGATGGAGATGGACTTGAAACAATAGTGCTGACAGAGGTGTGAATCCTCTCACCTCATCTTAATGGGGTGTTAAATTAAAAACTTAGTTATGACCACATAAACATCATTGTTAAGACAGTTGTCCACAGCACACAAACCTACCATGAGTCATTGAACACATACATTTTACAGTATATTAAAATATTTATATTGTTAATGTGTAATATAATAGAACTTACTGGATTTATTTCTAAAATTTGGAAATGCATTCTGTCTTTTAAATTACTACTTAAGTGTTTAGTTTATTGATGTGTGGTGTCATTTATACATTCTCAGCCGTCATATATGGCTTATTTAGATTGAGCATGATTTCTTCAGAAATGCCTGTGAAGCACAGTATGATTTTATCCTATTTTAAATAATCATTTTAGAGTATGTGTATATTTTGCAGTATACTGCTGAACTGGTTCTGAAAAGGATAGCTCCAGGAACTTTGCATGGTCTGGGAATGGTAGGTTTTGCCCCATGTACCCATGTTTCCTCAGATGCTCCTGGGAAGCGAAAGAGCATCAGATACAACCTCATACTGGCAGGTCCAATACATTTCTTTGCAAAGCTGCTGTGCATGTGTGATTGATACGTATATGCTTTGCATCCCAACTATGTCAGCCTCATTGCATGTGCTAGAGCTGTGTGTGCATAGTAAATCCAGCATGCTGGATTCCAAATCTGGAATGCTTTGAATTTGCTGGACATACAAGATACCAGCTTGTTGTGGGATTTGGAAATTGGTAGGTTACTTCATTAGATTTGGCAGGTTTGGGTCACATAACTAAGCAACTTACCATGGACTGCTAATGGTATGCCTGGTCCTGTTCCTCTTCCCCTGTGAGCAACAGTGGGGGATCTTAATCCTTTGGTAAGGAAAGTTTCTAATGGCGAGCACTGGCTTCTCAAAGGAGGATATCTTTTGCGTTCAGAACATGTTCAGAAGAGGTGTATCAAAGCAACTCAGAGAAGGTCCCTCAGAATGGAGCTGGTGCATCCCTCTTCTACTTTGGACTACTAATTTTACAAAGCAGAGGAATATGGCCAGGAGGGACAGATTTCCCAGATCTCAGTGTGCCACTTGAGTTTGCCTGTCAGTTGATAAGGAACACCTTTGTCTTAAGACTTCGTGAAATATTAGGGGTCTTTACCTGTCCATCAGACACCTTTATGAGTTCAGGCATAGCAGGTATTTGCTTTAATTCTAACTGGGCCAGTATCAAATGAGTAACATCTCTTGGTACATGATGAGCCTTCTTCAGGAAGATACAACTTCTTCATAAAAACTAATAAACCAATGTTGCTTTGGAAATTCTGAAGTTGTGAAGAAGAAAACTGAGAAATATTACTGACAAGCTTATTCTTCCAACAGTTAGGTACATTTAGCCTGCACCTACATGTGGTAGGGCTGATTTTGCTCCAGACCTTATAATGCTTCGTACATCAGCTAGTCTCTGAAATTTCTCAGAATGAAATTTTGTCTTGTTCAGGGAGCTGGCACAAAGACTGTGAAGTCTCCCTTCAGTTCCACATCGTTTAACTCGAGCTGGAAGTGTTGCACAGAACCTTTAAGGGCTCCCTGAATTTTCTTCAGAGCCTGCTCACCAGGCTTCTTCTCTTAATAGGGAGTAAAATACAGAATTAGTTCTAATTTAGAAAGTGTCCAGGCCATCTTTGGTGTAGAAGAGTTGTTCTCCTTTAGATTGAGACTTGATTTTGCTCATATCAGCATACTTGCTTAATCCCAATCACGTGTAACTTGGATTTTTTGTGTGTAATGGTATTTGTTTTTATTTCTGTAATCTCTGTATTGTTTGCACAACTGCTGTCACTCTTGCCTGAAAGTACTGCAGGATAATTTCAGAATGCCTGCATAAGTAACATTTTTTTTTTTTTTTATGAAATCAAGCCTTGTCTGCTTGTAAAATTATTTTTAGTCACTGCATAAATGGACTTCATTATATTCAGACTGTTACCAATTATTCACCTTTCCCATGGGCTAAAAAGGAAAAACACAACACAAAAACCATTCAGTTGTAGCACTTTTGGAACAATAGTGTCCTTATTATTTTTAATTTGCAAAATCACATTTTTTGGAACCTTGGCATTTTGTGTTTAAGTCATTAACATTGACCTGTTCTTTAGATGGTAGTCAAAAGAGTTTACCTAATTGATAATATGAGCACAGGCATTGTGTTGCTGTTGATGTTGAGGCCCTGCAACTAATCTGTACTTGTGCAGTGCATTTCTTTTGACCACATATCTGTGATATTAATGGTGTATGGTAGTGAAAGAAATGTGTTTTATTCTAGAGTCTAACCCTGCTGTTATCAAAGTAACTTCCAGCTTATTAGCGACAAAGGACTTTTATCCTTTGTGCTGCCCTATTCGCCAGTGCTTCCTGAATTAAACTGCTGTTTCCTGTTCTTTATATGCATGACCACATCTGGGTAGCTTGCTCACAGCCCTGCTGCTTAATAACAATCACCTTCCCTTTCAGTCTCTGTTGATTGTTTCTAATTCACTCTGACAGATAGTGCCTGACAACTTGCCTGCATTTCCCTCCCTCCGTGACCTGAAGTTACTCACAGCACTTATATAGTCTGTCATTTTTAATATTTGATTTCATTTTAAGTTATGTGTTTTACTGAGAAGATGAAACTGAAAAAAAAAAAAAAAGAAGGGGGGGAAAGGCTAGTAATGGAACATAAATTTAACCCTTCTCACTATACAGGGCATGCCATACAAAAATCTTTTTGTGTGTATGCTTATGTGACTATCTTTGGGTCTATATAATAATGCCATTGCTGGTTGGGTGTTTTTTGGTGTTTGGGGTTGTCTTTTTCTTTTTTTCTTTTTTGTGTGTGTGTGTGTGTTTGTGGGCATAAGCCTCAATGCTGTATTCTCTCAGTTAACTGGAGCTTGATTGGGTTTTATGTAAGAATGTTTGCCTTTCCCCCCCCCCCCCCCAATAGCTTGTAATAGGAAATCTTTCTTGGGGTTAGTATTAGGGTGTGCAAGAAGAAATGAGTTCTCATGGTATTTAAATGATAGCCTCAACCAGGCTGTCAACATTTTTAATGTGCCTTTCTTTTGCACTTACGTTTTTATTTGTCAGTGAATAGATCAAACTGACTCTGTAGGGTAAAGCAGTTGATCCAGAATATGGTTGTTTTTCAACTGGCCCTCGTTTTCATAGATGAGGAGCTACAATATATCTAAGTTGGTGGTTAAAACTTGAATACATGCTGTTCATTGTAACTCTCTGTCCAATGGATAAGTGTGTTACTCTTGCTGTCATTATAAATTGGTTAGCGATACTGGGGAAACAAAAGTGGGTTACTCTGTTATGCATGCTAAAGAAATCATGGATTCTTAATTATCAGACTCACTCCTCTGCTACTTTATGTCATACATCTTACAGTCAGTGTCTTCTTTGGCCCTCAGCATGCGTACACACATGGCTTTCCTGGAAAGTGTACTAACTACAGGCTGTTTTCTGTACTGAGATTAGAAACCATGTTGATTCCATGGAAAAATAGAAAGGTTCTAAAATTTATAACTGTTGGCAGTATTGTCTGACGTGACGCTGGTGGGTCAGTGGACATTCATATGGAGTCTGGTGTTTATCCATTAGGAGGCAGCACTGGAGAGATACCAGAAGTAGCTAGAATTAGCATTGAATCAGTATGGAACCTGTCTAACCACAGTTTCTAATTGACTCTGTTCAGTGCCCAGTTCTTTTTTGGAAGTTTAGTTGGCTGTACATCTTAAGTATGAGACAAAGTTGACTTAATTTGTATGACCTATAAATTTCATTGCCTGTGCAAGGGAAGAATGATGTTGGATTCTGAATTTGCTTGGAGACTTGATTCCAGTCTTTTCTGTAGTCAGTGCATTACCAAGATACTTAATTTCAGCCTGTAAATAAAATTAAATCAGATTATTTAGGAGTTCGAAGGCTTTGCAAAATATTCTGAACTCATTGGGTAAGGGTACCCTCTGAGAAGGGTAAAAATTTCCTAAGCAGGGCTCCTGGTGGTCTGTGTATGGTTGTTAATGACAGGCTGCTTCTGGGGTGGGTTGTGATACTCAATTTAATGTAAAAAATTGAGAGCATATTTCCCTGTTAAATATTGGGTGCTTTCTTGTGTAAAAGTTGATGGCAAATCTGTCATTGACTTCAGTGGCAAAGATCCTAAAAGACCTGAAATTATGTGAGTTTGGGGAGTAATTTATTTTGTTCACAAATTGTCTGAGAGCAGATAGGCATTTTCTCATGTTGCTTTGTTGCTCAAAATTATTTGCAGTGTTCTTCATGAAGCAATGCTTGGGCTGCTGATTGTTTGCATTGTAAACAGTTTGTTGTAAATATTCACCATGCTGATTAGTTACAGGAGTCATGTGCTCTTGTTTACGCTTCCTCATTGGCTAAAAGCTGTAACTGGAAGCAGATGCTTATCTGAAAACTCTGTAAAAGAAAATCTATACTAAATAGACTAAAAATTCAAGCCTCTCCTTGGGGTTTTGCTTTATTAGCAACAAACCCAATAAAACTACGAGTCAGTTCATACCTTCTTCCCCGCTTTAGGTGCTTTTGAGTTGCATCATGCACTTGCTGGATGGGGTCAATGGCAGTACTCCTGTGGACCTCAGAAGGGTCTATTTATTTCCTCATCCTGCTGGCATAGTGAATGCCCTGCTCCAGGCCCGCACTGGAGCCCACATAACCATTTTGAGCGAGTGCTCTGCTAACAGGGGAGATACAGCCAGCCTCTTGCACCAGCCACACACCATCAGGAATTACCATTTTTTCAATGTTACACTCTAATATATAGCTCAGGCAAATCACTGTAGCTCCTTTTTTCCTTACGTGTTCCTACTAGTGAAGCTGGTTTGCTGGAGTACTCAAAGATCAAATGCAAAAGGGCAGGAGCAACATGCAGCAAAAAAAAATTTGTATCATCAGTGAAGGTATGTGAGAAATGGTTCTGACTATCTCTTCATCTCTAATTTGAAGTAAAACTTTTGTTTAGGTTTCCTTCAAAGCATTTTCTTCCCTGGGACTGATAGCTTTGCTGTTATTTTTCATAGACTATTTATGTGGAAGGGAGTCTAGATGGAATAAAGCTTAAATTACTGTTGCTCCGTTTCACTCTGTTAGAAGTGCTGCTGGGGAGAACACGGGATCCTAGCAGTCCGTGTTCCATTAAGTTTGTATTTAATTGTGGTTCTTCCTTTTTATCGAGGCACTCTCCAGCTTCCTGGACCACACACTACAGAGTTTATCTGGTCACTGTTTTTCTCAGTCCTGCTGAGCACCCTCAATTCCACCTAAAGTGAATGGGAATTGCTGAAGCTCAGCACTCTCTAAATAAAGGCCCCTATTATCAATGTTACTGTTTGAGATAACTTGTGCCATGCATAATGAGTGAAATCACTGTGGTTTTTTTCATTCTTTCATACGAGATTTTGCTACTCTTTACTTTTCTCTACTGCTCAATGGTCCAGCTAGATAACATGGCTTTTGAAATAGGCGATGCCTCCTCTAATTATGCACCATTGCAGTTACTGATGGATTCAGACAATTTTGTGTTCAAAGTTAATGAATGTTGGCTTTGATCAGCCTCTGACTGTGATTGGTAGCAGTAGTTTTATCCATGCTTTATGCAAGTCACCCAAACCTCTTGGTTATACAGAATTGAGCAAACAATCTTACAGGGGAAAAAAAAAAATCCACTAAGTGAGCTATTGGTGAGCTATTGTTAGAAAGTACCAAGTGCAAGAAACCCAGCCTACGTGACTCCTCAGAGATGCGAAGGAAGTATAGGAAATGCCAAATGTTTCATGAGAATCTTAAGTATGTGGTGAAAGCTTGTGCTGCAAAAGCTGTATATTCATTTCAGTTCAGTACAGGTGTCTTCCTCTGCAGAAGCCACTTGGCTTTCTATCCTGGCTTCACAACCCCATCACCGTGAGTGATGTTCTAGAGAAAGGTGTCAAGCTCAAATAACAAGGCTGCCTTTAATGATCTGTACAGCTGTGTCTCCCTCCTCGCTGTACAGTTTCTAGATGCATGGTACATCTGTCTGTCCCACTCCTCTCCACACTGCTTCTCTCCAAGATCCATGCTCACTGCGTCAGAGCCCTCAAAAAGGAAACTGAACCTGTGTGACCATTGTGCTTTCCCACAGGGTTTTTGATGGATTTGCATTAAGTGATTATCCCCTCATGCATGTCTCGGGAAGGCAGGTAACTCCACATTGTCAGTTTTCCATCTGTAGCATGTGGATAATGATACTTTTCTGCCTCACATGGGTGTTGTGAGCACTAATTAGTTAATGTCTTTTCAGCACTTTTGTCATAAAAATACTAAGCAGTTATTGCTATAGTTATTATTATTTTTATTATTTTGTTGTTCTTAAAATAAGGGATTTTGAGCACTCAGGTATGTCTGAGTATTTGAAAGTATAACTTCATATACATTAGTTGACAGGGTTATGGTAATGTCAGTTGCTTGCTTTAAAAGGCTGATGTGTGCTTTATGCTTGACAATTCACAAATCCATCCCAACTGAAGCAGTGTTATCTTGAAAAATATGGCTCTAAAGCAACAAGATCATACCACCAAACACTGAAATCCAGTGCCTGTAATATAATAAGGCAGAACAGGGTTTACATTAGTTGATTAATAGTGCATGCTTTGGGTGTTCTGTGAGCACTGGAAAAAACTCAGTTGGCTAGAGGGAATGCGGTGTTGAACATCAATGGTTGAACTGCAGCTGGGTCAGTTCAGCAGTGCAGTATTGCTGAATTTGTGCCAACTTCAATAGACTTCTGCAGAACTTTAGGTTCTTTTGAACCCCTAATTCAAGTAAAACCTAAAACTAAGGTTAGCAACTTAAGCAAAAATTAACAAAGAAAATACGAAGCCATCACATTTCCTGTGGTTCAGGGTGGAAAGAAGATGCCTACCAAGGATCGTCCAGGGCATGGTGGTCCTGATCAGAGTGACACTTTTTCATCTACAGAATCCAGCCCCAAGTTTCCCTTGGTCTTGGGATTTTCTAAGGCGAAGGGAATGCCTTCTGCTCTGTATGGCATAATTTAAAAGTCTGGAAATCCTGATTTTTGCACTAGGGAACTGAAATGCAACAGGGCTTTTTGTCCCAGAGAAGGGGAATCCTGATACAGAAAAGCATATTCTTGCAGATGGCAGACCCAGCTTCTGCAGAAAGCTTCTATTTTCTGGACTACTATGGAAGCTTTTCCATACAGTCTAAGGACAATATAGAAGGCTAATGGCATAAAGGATTCAATTTCCCAGGTGGAAAATGCAGGCATGGGAATGAAATTATTATGTACATCCACTTGGAATTGGATGCAGAACAAAGCAGGTCTCTGGCAAACATATGAAGAACTGCTTGATGATGGAGCTCTGTGGGAGGAAGGAGTGGGGGCTGGCAGGTAGGGATGGGTGGGTTGGGAACTATACGAAGCTGCAAATAATGAACTTCTGGTCCACGAATACCAGGAAAATGGAATGCAGCTCAAGTGTTAAGCCATCTTTTTCTTGTAGCCTCTTAAGGATCCATGAAAGCATGGCTGTAATTGGATTAGAGTTTGTATGGAGGCACAAAGCCCCCATGCAGATGTCCTTGACTTGCTGTCTGCTCCCCTTGCGGAGCTGCTGCAAGTTTTGCTGGAGAGGAGAGGGCCATGATGCTAGGCTGTTGCTGAAGAGTGTGCTTTCCAGAGGCAGTCATCTGTGCCATGCCACAGCCGTTTCCCTGCCCTGTGACATGTACAACTGGAGTGTCTACTGCATCCCAGACTAAACTGACTGCTCTGTGTGGCACGTGACAACATAGAGCAGGGGGACGCTGGGGTCTTGGGCATGAGCAGTGTGTCTGTAGGAGATGTTCTGGGGAGAAGAGGGCTGGGAGAGAATTCAATATGAGGTTTAATGAGGCTAACAGGTTAGTCCTCTCAGCAGAAGGCAACTGCTGCCTTGCTCAGTTGAATGGATCACATCAGGATTTCTTTCATTCCCAGCTTTTCCCATGGGATGTTCTGTGGGAAGGTATGATCTCCTCCATACAATAAGCTGTCAGCCTTGTGACAGCTATATAGTGCCTGTACTGGTTTGTCTGCACAGGAGGATTTTCAGCCTAAGTCTGTTTTTTGCTAAGGATTGTCTGGGAGTGACTATGAAAACAGAAGTACCATTTTTTGAGGGTTGATTTGAAAATGTGTTTGTAAGCTGAGGATGCTCTATATGAAATGTAGATAAATAATAAAGAAGAGTCTTGCAGATCCTGTGTAAGCTGGCAAGGTTTTCTTGCAGAGTTAGAGCCACTGTTAAAAAATTCATGGGCTTTGGTAAACTTGGTTCTAAAAGCAAATTAAAAACTACAATTATAATGGGAATAATTTTAAGTGAATTGCCTAATTAAATGCAGAGAGGATATATATTTTTGAAACTTGATAACTCTTTTTTGTAGCTGCCTGTGCTTAACACACAAGCTGCAGTGTTTTATGATTTGCACCTGAAGTTACTTACACAGTATGCCCAGCAGCTATATGCATGTCCATTTACATGACCTTGTAATCAGTTTATTAGCATTTTAGTGCCTTGTTGCTGTTATTTTTATCAGCCAAAGCTACAGGAGTTAATTTATATAGGATTTCATAAGCTAAGATTGAAAGAAGTTGTTCACTAAAAGTTATGAAGTAATGATACAGCCCAGTCATGGCAGGTTTTTCTGATCTTCAAGGAAGTCACAGTGTAAGCTCTAGTGATTTGCTTTCTTGGTGTGGAGTTTTTAGGTGTTAATTTTACAATTATTTTTTATAATGTACTTTCAAAAAGCCAGAGTTTATAGAGATGTAACATTTTAGTAAACCAACAAATATCTCTGCAGGGAAAAAATTGCTGTATTTTAGAGCAAGCAAATTGTTTTTCTGGTCCCCACATCTTGTGTTTGTTGTTTTGGGCTCTTTTTTGTCCCCTCAGTGATATTGGCTGGTCTGGTAAAAGCTATTGCATTTTTGTGTTACACTTGTTGTTCCTAGACTATCACAATTTTAACAACGCACCTACTACATACTGTAAACAATTTTATCTGATGCCAGAATTAAATGCTATTTCTTAGAATAAATTCATAACTGGATCATCGGGAGGGAAGAGTTTTAGTACCTAAGCTTGAAGCATGCGGAATTTGTTAGGAGGCCATTGGCAGTACCTCATTTTGTGACTGCAACTAGGTGTTGCTTTATGGTGGGAAATCAGCATGAATAAAAATCGAACTTTCCAATGCATTCCCAGCTGATCAGCTTATGATATTATGTGCCTGTATGATAAAATACCAGATCATCCTATTGGAAAACAACACAAAACGCCATTAATTATGCATGTACTTGTATCTTTTTATAATGTTTTTACAGTTTTAGGAAGGGACAAATCCTGGGACATTATCCAGGAATGTAGCTGAACTAAAAGTGGCCCACTTTTGCTTTGAGTGAGGAACACAATAATAGACTGGGTTGCTGGTATACAAATTTTATTACTATTATTGGTATATAAACTAGATGGGGGCTTATGCAAAGAGCATCTGGGTAATTTAGCAAGCTCCTGGATCTAGTTAACAAAAATCTACGTTCTGTCCACAGTAGGGGAATGGTTGTAGCCGAGAAACTACTATACATCAGATTGTACTACACCTGTAAGCTGTGTAGGCTGCAGAAAACTCTAAATCCTCTCATTACTGCCTTACATAAGCAGATATTTCAAGCAGTTCCACATTTATCTGAGATTACCAGTTAAACTCATTAAAAAGCAACTAAGGCTTTTTCACTAAATTGGTTGGTTTTAGGATTTTTGTGTGCTTCATGAATAACAACAGTGTGTCTATGATGAGGGAGATGGCTTGGTTGCTGGGTAGATCTGAGGTGACAGTTATGTTGTTAGGGCTCTCACTCATTTTTGATAAAGCTAAACTTGTAAAACTGGAACTAGAATATTTTCTTGTTTTATCAATTGAGGAAGAAATGCACCATTAACATCTCAGGGTCTAGCTAAGCTCAATCTGACAGCATTTACAGGCAGACTGATTGAATAAAGTGTTTTGAAACCTCTTTATCTTTAATGTTTCCCTTTTTTTTTTTTTTTTTTTTTAATTCCAAGTAAATGGGGAAAAGCAACTTTGACTTGTAACCAGGTAGCAGTACATTAAGCTTCCTACCACTATATTGCACTTACCACCACCATCATCCTGGTTTTATTTGGGCTTTTTTTTTCTTTCTCCCCTTGTTCCACACTTTTTGCACCTTAAGTTGCACACTTGTTGCTACTCACTCAATAAAAACTAGTTTCTTTAAATCTCTAAGTAAACTTAGCCTGGTGTGTGGTTTCACAGAAGTCCATGGGTCTATGCTGGTGGATTCCTCTGTTCAGAAACATCAATGCTTTTGGGATCAGAGCTGACAGTCATGAGCTTCCATGGATAGGGACCATTTTCTTCTTTTGTACTAGGAAGTTATTGTCTCCTTAGCTGCAGTACAGGGTTCCAGATCTGAATATGGCCAAAATCAGACAAGACATCCAATCACTTCTGTAATACAAGTAAGAATAATTATGGCATTTAACATCACTTTTTTCATAAATCCATCAAATAAGTCAAAGCAGCAGGCATAACTAATATTGCTTACAGTCAGATAGGGCTACATCTCCTTCATAAAAAGTCTTTTTCTGCAATATTTAACCATTGTTGGCAACAATCATCAATATTAATCCTTAACAGCAACATGATAACCAAGTGAGCAGATAAAATGGCTGTTAAAAAAGTCAGAAAAAAAGGAATAACAGGATTGTGGAATTTTAATATTCTCTAGCTATTTATTAAAAAGTGCTTATTTTGTATGTGTTTATTTCTAATAATCAACTGTAACATTACTTTGCAAAAAACTGTAATTGCTTCTTAATTTCAAATCCCAGTTCCTTTATGCTGTATACAAAGGTAGGATATTTCTGTACTTATTGTTCACAGCACTCTGTGTAAAAAATCACGTTCATTTCAAGAAGCTGTTATGGTATTGATTCTGGTAAAGACTTCCATTAACTGACCAATCTAAATCTCATAAGTGATGTCAGGATAGTTATGCATTTGCTTGGTTCAAGTATTCAGCCATTATGTTAGAATGCAGGCAGTGTCTGAATATGGCTGTTAAATTATTTCTAAATACTGAACCAGAACAGCTTAACAGTTCTGCAGTTTGAGACTGACACAAAAATGACAATCTGCCACCTCTTTGTTTTTTAAATATTAACGTTGTATTGGGATAGTATTTTTGGAGTAAAAACCTGTGGCACAAGAGGATAAGTGACATAAACAAAGGCAGCTGGGCTGCATGAAATAATGGAACAATAAGGCCCTTACAGCCGTTCTCATCACTCCAGTATGTTAATTAGCATTCTGTTGTGGCCGCAACACTGAAAACATGTAATCTGTATTGGTGTACTGTACAGCTGTGAACACACATTCTTTTTTGTTAGTCCCTAGAGTTAGCCTTGCCATTGGCATATGTGTGTGGGCCAAAAGTCAAACCAGCACCACTAAAATACCTCACTATGGAAGCAAAAGAGATTTTCTTTTATTTATTTCCATTGTAACTTGTGATGTAATCTGGTTACACAGCTTCTGGCTGCTGATTCTTTTACCATTTTGCATGTGTATATATGTGTGTGTATGTGTATGTGCATGTGCGTGCAAAGGAGTTTGTGTGCATAAGGCCAAACTAATAATCTGAAATAAGTGATTTAGGAAGATAAAATATGCTATAAATAAATAAAAGCTATTTCCTCAATAGAATAGTTTTAAAAATCCACGAGGAACATAACAGCTGTATTTTCTTTTTCATGAGTAAAGCTAGTTTGATATTTTTATTCCTAATTTTATTAAAGAAAAAGGGTTCAGAAATCATCAGTGCTTCAGTGAATTCAGCTGCACAGGCAAGGAATGCTTGCATTATTTTTTTTATTTTAATACAAATATGTAAAAAATCAGTGAAAAGAAACCAGAAGTATGATTAAGGAAAAAGTTTGCCATTTGTACTCCCTTTTAAAAGAATTCATACTAACCTCATGATCTCAGCACACTGTGTCCACATTAACCTTACTTGACCAGGGGTTAGAGGAGACCACCTAAGGATGATTTGGTCACATGGAATTCATTCCCCATTTGAGGGGTGGGTATTTCTTTGTAGTGCTCCTGTGATTTCAAAGCTCATTGACCTCTTCTAATGTGCAGGTATTTACCTAGCAAAGAAGCCTACCTTTTGCAGCACAAATTAGATTTAAAATTAAGAAATAAGATTTCTGGTATTTCCTCTTGAAAGTACATTTATGCACTGAATATTCACTTGTCAAAACTGTTTGCTGGTCTCCATTTGTTACTTCACTGCGATGATCTCTGTACTCACATACATAAAAATAAAAAAAAAACCAGGTAGGAAAAATTTTCTTAGAAAATAACTTGCAGTGCTCCTGGGTGAATACATCCTTTATCCATACTCGGATGATAAGAGTGAAGGCTTAGCTCATATTTCTGCACTAATCTACTTCAAACCTGATCTTGAAAAATTACCCTCGTTGCACAAAGAAAATACAGCATTTAAGTCACCATGCTGATCAAATTTGATTCTGCTTTTTGACTGTGGAGGGAACAAATGGTTTGGTGATTCTGCGATGTGAACCCGTGGGCACTAGGGAACTAAGTAAGTTTTTGGGGTTTTGTTTAATTGCTTTCTTTCTTTCTTTCCCAAGTATCTGTAACTACTAGTAACTCTTCTGTTGAGACAGAGACATTGTATCTTATTTGCATGCAAATTATTGAAAGGTTAAAAAAAAGCTTAAAACTTCATCTTGCTATTGATAGCACGTTTTTAGGCTAGGGGTACTAAATATTTAGATTTCGTGATTGCATTAATGTTTTTATAGAAATAAAAATCAGGAATGCTGCTTTAAAAATTAAATTTCTACAGAAATAAAATACAGGCTGTCAAAAAGGGAATAAGAACAACAACAAAAATGTTAGTAGCTGTCTCTGAATTTGTCTTTATAGTGGTAAAAGTATATAATTAATAGAAGAATTTTAGCTCCAGATGTGGCTATACTATAATAGAGCCCTATAAATGCTACAGAAAGAAAAATTGCTTGGAACGAATGAGAACCAAATCAAGAGCACACCTGGGTTTGACAAAGATTGCATTTACTGACTGCTGTGCTATCACATTACAGAGAAAGACCAAGTCTTTGGGAGCAGCTGTAGAGAAAGGCCTGGCAAATCTGCATGCAAATAGCAGCACATTGTTAACTTAATCAGATGCCGAGGAAAAGATGTGCCAGACCATGAGGATGATCTATAAACAAGTGCAGAGTCCAGAGAGATTGTGAGGGCTAGGCAGATTAAAAAGGTATGCCACAAGGGTTCTGTCCTTGGGTCAGATTCATGTCTTTTATGTTGCCTAAAGGTTACTGCCATTCAAGCTGACTTATCACAGTGTTTGTTATAGCTCACTGTAGTAAATTTGTCAAATTTCAGTTTGTTCTTTGCATGGATATAAATAATTGCATATTATTTGAGGAGTTTGGTAGCTCTTTGTTCCTTGGTGGTGAAGATATGGGTATTATTTTCTGAAGGAACAGTGTGTGATTTCATAACTCCCATTAAATAATATTATTGTATAAATGTCTCAGTGTAGGGAGATAAGAAATCGTGTGATACACTGGATAAAGAGAAAGCTCTTCTATTAAAAGAAAATCCTTCTTATATACTGAAGTGCCCTGATGAAAATTGTTTTAAGAAAGTTAGACACCTGCTCTTCATATCATTTATTAATATTAATGGCAATATATGTTTAAAATCTTCTCTAAGTCTAATATCATAAAAAATAAAGAAGTAATACTATTTAATCACCCACAGCTTAATAGTGCCTTAGTTGTTTACTGCTATTGCACTAATTGCTCTGTACTAATGTGTTTTTGTGTGATTTCCAGTAGTGCTGAAAGAACTGAGATCCATAACCAATTAAATATAGTGTTTTTATGTTAAAAATATATCTGCTGTAGACTAGCAAATGAACAGTGGTATTCTTAGAAAAACAAGAGAGAGTTGGCACTTGCATAGCTGCAGAGTAATAGGTATTTTTCATTGCTTCTTTTCCACAGTGACATTGGACTAATCTTTATGAATAAGCAAACTGCAGAAAGCCGAGCATTTCATATTATATTATGGGCCAGAATCTCCTCTCATACAGTTATAAATCAGGTATAACTTTACTAAAGACAGAGGATCTACACCCATCCAAAAGAGATGGACTCAGACCTTTTGTTTCTGCAAATAGCTTTTCTATTTTGGGAGGAATGTAACTTTTAAAATCTGAAATACATCTCACACAAGCATAAATATTTCGGCTCTATGTGCTACATGGCAGACCATGCACAGGACCAGTGAGCCAGGTGGGCAGCCCACGCCAAAGGAAGTGGTTCAGGTCCCTGGCTGTGTAATAAGGAGCAGGACAGGAATGATGTTCAGAGACTTGTAGGAGAGGAAGCAACACCATTTATATACTGTAGCGTATCCTGCCAGAGGGTTAATTGGGTAACATTGTTGTTGGCTCCAGCAGGAGCTTGCTGCCTGAGACAGGGCACCACAGTGGAGACTGCGAGGGCGAGCGAGGTGAGGGGAAATTGGACATAATAGCATTAATAATAATAATTAAAGACTAAGAGTAACAAAAGAACGCATAACTAATACACCACTCTCTTGCTTTTTATTACAAAATTGATATTCATATGAATGCTATCACAGCTATTCAGTATTAAACTGGTAAGACAAAAAGCACATTGTAATATATTATACAGTATATTACAAGATGTTTGTTTCTGTGGATTTTGACCAGCTGAAAACAAGCTAAAAGCACTACCACTGTATTTCCAGGTTTTCAGCACAAGACCCTCAGTCAGCATAGGATCCCCAGACCCACAGAGCAGGAATACTCTTCACTTTATATGGGGGGAGCTAATGAGATCAATTAGATCCTCGTCCATTGAACTGTAGACAGCTGTTGGTGCATAATAATCATCATTAGAGATGGGTGAATGTGGGATACTTGATTTGCCAGACTACCCGCAGGTATTCTAAAAATGCCAGACTTAACTCTTGAGTATTTTGAATACTTGAGGCCAACATTTTCTCTGAAGTCTCTCCTGGGACTATTGATCATAAAAGAAGAAAAAGGTACATTTGAGAACAAGGAGAGCTCGGAGGCTGCCGGGCTGCATTGCAGGGCTGGAGGAAGTTGCACGGGTAGACACTGCCAGCTGCCATGTAGGAGCAACCCTTGTCAGGGCCACAGGAAGCCTGTGGGCAGCTAACCCCAGCACCAGTGCCATCCTGATCTCAAATCTCAGCAGCCAGCTTCTTGTTCTCTCTTCACGATGGTTTTGTGGTATGAATTGCACCCTTTTTGGGTCCAGGTGGGTTCTCTCTCTGTCCATTCCATACTTCAAATGTTACTTGCTAACAAGGTTCACCCCCATTCTGATTATATACCAGCACAACCAGCTGGAGTGTAAATGAAGTTAGTCTGATTGTAACACTGCTTTATGAAGGATGGGTAATAAAGCCTTATCAGCACTTTGGTATGAGCCTTTAAGCCACCAGTGGGCTTTATAAGCACCTCTGGCATGTCCAGAATATGCAGTCTCTGTGTTGTGGTCTTCATTGTTCATGGTTATTAATTTCAAACTTTGAAACCTAAATGAAGGCTTGTGGCATTTGATACTTATTTGTTAAAAGCATTATAAACCCCTCTTAATTGGTGCTGTTATTCATATACATTCTTGCAGCTCCATATGTTCTGTACTTTTAAACTTTATAATAATTCTTATTATTATTGATATTCTTTTTAGAAGCAATGGGTGCTGCCATTCCAGTACAGTAGAGGTGATATATGCTGTTTAATTTTGATTTGGTAGTGTAAGTAAACAATGCACTTATATTGGTTGGCTTCCTTATTCTTTTATACACTTTAAAATTAGTTGTGAGTTTCCAGTGTAATCTCCCTGCTTAAGTCACCTTAGTATTTATAGGGGTTTAATGAGAACATTCCAGCATTCGTGGCATAGTAGGAATTAGAGTGAAAGCAAGTATGTGCAAGAGAGTGTGTGTAAGATGAGATCTTCTGAATATTAATCTGAGTTTTTGACAGTGCTTCTAGCATATTCTTACGTCCTGTTGTCTGACATCTGGGTCTAAACCCATTCCTGATGTTGGGGTGGGGGATGTACACATGAGCAACAATTTGGCTTCAATTTGGAAAAATAATACTTAGGTACTTAGTCCCAATATCAGTGCAGACTGGTTTTTGCTCTTATGGACTAGTGAGCTTAGAAAGGAAGAAAAGGAAACAGATATTATAGTTCCAGCAACTGGTGAAATAAAGCAACTGGCGAAACGTGCCCTGTTTTACATGCACACTGATATTATTTGGGTGGATGGCCACACAGTATCAGTGAACAAATATTTATCTGTTTGCAAAGAGAATCTCGGCCTTTATTGCCCAGTGCTGCAAACCATTGTTCTTGTAAACACCATTGGATTTCTTATATGCATAAAGACTATTCTTAAGACTAAGGGTCTGTGGAAAAAGCATCTAACATGTCTCTTTAGATTAAGTTGACTGTACTGGTTTCATGGCCTAGCATGTTTTTGGTAGGTAGCTGATTGCACTTGAATATGCATCTGCATAGTGGTCTTTCATTAGATTTGCTTTCATAATGTGTGCAAGAACAAATTAAGCTTGTGCACTTAAAACATACTGAATATCCAAGATTATGGCTAGATAGCAGGTACTAGAAATGTCTTAGTTCTCTTTGATGGTTGCACTGTCATCATTAATTTGGTTATAGCAGCTGCTCCTTGCTTTACTGGTCAGTTTTATATCCTGTTCTTGAATAATCTCTCTCATTCAGAGGAAAGTAAAGACAGCCATCTTCTTGAAAGCTCATAAAATGGGATAAATGAAAGTGATGAAAGAAGACATCAGGCCAGACATTCTGTCTGTCCAGTGTGGCTGAACTAGGGTTCAGACGCTGCTTGAGAGATTTCACCATACTTTTCATTAGAGATATATCAATAATGAAGCATCGTAAATCACAATATCAGTATCACCTGGGGAAGAACCAGCAATGCAAAAGGTTTTTTGGGCTGTGAAATTTCAATGCATTCATTAATCAGAAGATATTTTACCTCCATGACTCTGGATTATCCAGGCTGTTCTTGGTAGTGCAAGGCAGTGTGGAAGCCCAATGGGTGCAGGAGCAGGAGCATTGTTCCTGACACTTCCTGAGAGGGGCTTTGTGCATGATGTGAGCAGGGCACTGCCAAACCCTAACCTCAGCTCTGGACAAGTATGTAAAGTGTCTTTCTTTTTATGATTTTTAACTAACACTTTGTTCTTTAAGGTAATTGTATTCTGTTGTGTGGAAATGAAAAGAGAACAGTCTACCTGAAAGAGGCAGCAGTGGAATGTGAGACTCTGACATTCACGTCTCTCCAGAACTCTTGTCTTCTAAATAGAATTCACTTTCCTTCAATTTTATCTTTTGGTTTTGCTTCCTTCTTCTCACTGTTGCTGTAACTCCAAATGAATCTAACAGGTAGCTCAGTGCTGAGGCTCCAATATCACTTCGCAGTTATGCCTTGCAGGGTGTAAGAAGATATTATATAGGAAGAGCAGTAATGTGTGGTAAGCTCAAACAGTGCCATGTTTCTCCTCCCTTCCCTATATCAAAAGTTAAACATCATGTATTCGTCACAACAGTTAGCAATTAGTGTGGACCTGGCAACATTATGGTTATAACTGGTTACAGGTTACACTTACAAAAGTTACCACTGTGAGTGAAATTAGTTTGCAATATTTACTTAATGTTTTGCCAACTGTAGGAATTGAAAGAGCGGAAGTTCTTTTATGTCTTTCCCCCATTACTCCAGCTCTTCCCAGATAATTCCAGTCATTCATCTCTCCAATTCAGAAACATTTTAAATTAAGCTAAAGGGGACGTGATCATTACCAAGTAATTATAATCAGAAGCAAAAGTTGAAATGCAGTCTCCCAAGGTGATGCAGTTATTCCTGGGTGTCAAAGCAAATCTCCCTCTTCTCCATGCCCACTGTGACCGGACACGAAAGGCAGCTGAAGTCTGACTCTGAAGTGCAGTAATGTAGTGAGATAGTCTGCTGGTATCAGAAATGGACCAGGGTGGAAGCAGTTTGGATCTCCCAGTGTCTACACCAGTTAACTCCACATGTGTCCTGATGTCATCAGCTGTGGTTGAAGCTGCCATTTTTGGGTCCATACTTTCTGTTCTTCTGATGGGCAAAAAGCACCCTGTTGTGGCTGAGTTAAGCTTCTCCCAGGTGGCATTTCAATTTTGAACATACCTTATTCTAAAGTAAAGCAGCACTCATAAAATACAAGACTGAAAGACACATATGAAGTCAGAATTTCAAACAGTACTGCTATCCTGAACAAGGAATCTGGAATTTTGCCTTTAATTCATTGAATAGAAGTGTTCCATGGTGCTCAGATACTTTCTATCAGAGTCCCCTCCAGCAGAAGAGGCTGAAGTCTTCTTTACCACTAATAGCCATATGAATGCATCATTGAGATACCTGGTGTTTCTAGTCTTGACAGTCAGTGTGCAGCCTCTCTGTATATTCTTTGTAAGTAGCCTCTGTAAAACACATCTACTACATACCATGAGAAATGGCTGTGAGGATGCAGCAGTAGAAAGCAAGCATATTGTACAGGACTTCCAAACTCCTGCTGCTTCAGAGTTGGTTAGTAAATGTCACAGAACCACAGTCTGTTGTAAACATACAGATTTGTATTAATTAATATTATTTTTTTCCCAATTATTTAGTTGCTGAGTGTATGCTTAGTATCATACTGCTTCCTGTGTTGATTTGGGACTTGTAAGAGGCTAGATAATTACCAGTCATCTTGTGAATGTTTTACTTGTGGGTACTGATTTGACTGTCTTTACTGTTCCTGAAGTTTCACCAGGTTGTACCAAGCAAGGTCTCTTAAAGTTGCTTCTGGCACCATTTTTTCATTTAAGCTTTCTTTCTACATGCAAAATAGATTTCTTTGCAGAGTTGTAGTCAAAAGACCATTTCTACAGCACACTAAGTCCATGTTCTGTGCTCTCAGCAATCCCTGTAGTCCAAAGCGATGGACATTTCCATAGCTATGACATAGATTGAATTCCCACCCCTTATCTTTATAAAAGTGATGGCTCATTTTTCAAAGTACTGATTAGCAAAAATTTTGTGGATGACTGTTTTTGATGATGATTATTTCTGTAGATGGGTTATTTGCTAAGCTCCTCAAGTGCTCCCCAGGCTTTGACTCCTGATGTTGTCCAGGCAATTGAGCTGGTATAGTATAGCCTGTTTAACTAGTCTCATGGGACACTGTTTGCCTACTCACTCACCTAAATTGGTGTTAGGGTAGTGTGTGGAGTGGAAAGACTCCCTTCAGTTAAGGCAGTATGTTCCAGACCAGGGATTTTACTTTGTTTGTTTGATGTGGTTTCCCCATTTAGAAGCTGCTGTTGCTGGGTGACTGCTGGCATTCTGCTAGATAACTTCAGAAAGCCACAGCCTGGCTGAACAGATCATGTCACAACTCCAGCCATTAGAGGTAGAATTGCATCCGGTGTCTGTTGTTGGCTCGTGTTCTGTCAAGGCTAGAAAAATGCTAACTGACTTGATAAGCAGTTAAAACATCCTCTAAAACAGGAGCATGAAATAGGCTGGATTTGTACTCAAGGAGATCTCTGTCATGGCAGAAGTGTGCATGATCAGATATTCCTGACCTCTACCAATTGGCTATTGGCCCGTCTGCTGCTCTGAGTTTTTGCTGTCATCAGCTGTGCTGCCAGAGTCTTTTCTAGCCAACTCTTCTAAGCCACGGCCAGCTTGCTGGGAGCAGAGACCACTGGGCTTCTCAGTGCAGATTTCAAGCAGAATGGCAACTGGCATAAAGCTCTTGCTTTGGCACCCTTCAGCCATCCAGGTTCTGTTCTTTATCCCTCTCTTCCTAGTTTTTCTCTTGCCTTGCCAAAGAAATGTGGCAGTGGTAGAATCTTCCATTCTGGGCAATTATTTTAGGTACTCTTTGCCAGAAGACCCAGAATTACTTTTTTTTTTCCCCCTCAAATTAGTTCCAGAAATGAATCTGAGGGAAAGGAGACAAAAGGATGTATTTGTCAGCTTTGGTGTTGGCACTTTTAGGGCCATGTTTGCTGGCTTATTTTGTCTACCTTGTGGAACTTCAGGGCAGTCCAACAAAGAATTAGTTTCTCTTGGGACTGCAATCCTTGTATCAATGCAAATGATTTGCTTCTCTCTGGAGAAGCAAAAAAATACTAGCAGTAGTAGCTTCTTGCAACAGGTTTCTCCAGAAGCAAACTGGACATGACAATGAACTTTAAGTGTACCTCAGGTGTTTTGTTGTTGTTGTTCTTGTTGTTTTTTTCTGGAAGTTGTATCAGTGAGCAAGGCAGAAATTGAAAGCCTTTTGCTTTTGGAATAGTACCCTGTTTAACTGTTGTGAAAAAGCCAGTTTATCCAAGGTCTCTGCCCAGGCCCTTCAGACCCACCTCCCATAACTGACAGTTTTCTTGTCTGTGAAATTTGTTCCCCATAAACCCCCCTTCAGGGCTTGAAGCAGAAGTCGCAAGTGTCTTTGGAAGACCAGAATTTGTAGTTAAGCATACATTTGGCATGCTAAATGCGAGGTCAAAATCAAAGATAGAAGAGCATACCTCCCCTTACTATCTTTGGACTGTCTTAAAGAAAGCAGCGAATTGTCCAATTTTCTTTCCTTCTCAGTTTTGGTAGGAAACCCTGAGCATGTAGTGTCCCTGCCTCTGCTGTGAATAAGCACTCAGTGGTCCCAGAAGGCTGTGGAGCCTTGGCTCTCAGTTCCTGGATCTGACCCTGCAGGAGCTGCTTGAATTCTCCTCTGCAGAAAGTGAGCACAATCCTATTAAATATTATGCACAAGAAGGGG
The DNA here is from genome assembly GCF_033783945.1 of Neopsephotus bourkii. NCBI lineage: Eukaryota > Metazoa > Chordata > Aves > Psittaciformes > Psittacidae > Neopsephotus > Neopsephotus bourkii. The sequence continues at coordinate 469,860 of NW_026901689.1, forward strand.
GGGGGTGTGGGGGGTGTGGGGGGGTGCCTTTAAAAGCTCTGGGTTAGTAGCAGCACAATTAGACTTTACTGTCTGTAGTTCCTGCTATACCTCTGAAGCACTTGTATGGAATGGATGCTTCAAATTAAGTATGACCTGGTTGTCCAATCCCAATTACCTAAAGAATCCCTCAATTTGCTTAACAATTCCCTCACAGCTATTATGGCTCTGACTGATTGTCCCCAGGACTCTCTTAGGCTTACAGCTAATGTAATTGATTCTTCAGTAGTAGCCTGAAGGGCCATTTGGCTTCAACCATGGTCGGAAGATTTTTTTTTCTTAAGCTAAGTTAAAAGCATGGTTAAATTTTTTATAGTCATTCTGGTTTTGGAGGGTAAGGGTGGAAGGAATCATCTGGACACAGCTTGGAGCAACAGTCGCTGCCAGATGGGGAAGTATTTTCCTTGGGCTCTCAGTTAAATTACCTTTGGACAGAATGTCTATGTAGACTTCAAACCCAAATTTAGGTGGGTATTTCTGAAAAGAGGCTGTAGTAAAGGCTTCATTCTGACATTTCCCTCTCTATCTTCCTCTTAGTCGAAAAGGTAAGAATGTTTGGGTTTTTTCTCTGTACTTGAATGAAATCAGTCATGATAGAGGCACCAGCACAGTTGTGACAAAACTGTCAATCCTCACATGGTCACATTCAGAAGGACTGTGTACAAGGGTTGGTTATTAGCTTATGGAAGAGGTTTTTGACACTGTAAAGTGGATTGTCTTTTCATTACAAAAGACTAGATTATAAAATTCACTAGACTATTAGCAAATCTACATTAGAGAAGGCACTCATCACATTTCATGCTGTCATGTTGGGATCTTATGTTGCAAGTTGTTTTTTTTTTTCATGGATGCTTTTGCTTTTCACTGGGAAAAAAACTGGATTGCTGCAAACACAAAACTCCATCAAAAAATATCCAAAACCCCTTTTTTCCACTAAATTCCACAAAACTATAACGAGAAGACCTAGTGGAAGTAGCAGGAGATCAGTTTAAAACAGATAAAAGGTAATAATTCCTGACACAGTGAGTAGTGAACTTCTGGAACTTGCTGCCAAGGGAATTGGTAGAGGCAGACAGCATCAGCAGACTCAGAAAAGGATTAGGCAGATTCATGGAAAACAGCGCAATAAACAGATAATAATAAATGGGTCAATAAACAGCTAAAAAAACCCCAAAACCAACCATAGCTTTGAGTCATGAAGGGCACTAACTTCCTACATATCTAGAACCTTACAATTAAAGTGCTGAGACACTGCCTTGCTAAGAATGATAAAGAGATGCTCAGAATTATTTTTCATAGGCATAACTGGTATTTCTCAGCTTCTCAGTTCCTGCTGTCCAGGCTAATGGAAAAAAGTTCATGGGTTTACATTATTGAGGTAAACCAGTACCTCCTCCTCTTTTCATTTATTTAATGTCTTTCATGTCTTTAATTTCTAAGTGGGATGTGCTTCATCTGGGAAACAGGAGAGAGCAGCTATTGGATTGGTTAGGTGTTAGGAGAAGGGAGGAAGCGAAGGGGAACTGGAGTCTATCTGAACATGGGTTGAAGTGAAAGCTTACCATGGGTTGCTTTTCTACCTAGAATCTGAAAGGAAGGAAATGGCTCCAGTAATGGGGTCTTAAAGAAATGGTTCTCTAAAAAGTTCACCGAGTTTTAATCTTTACAGCTCTGGCAGTCTGTTGGATTCTAGATTCTCAACAATGTCTCCAAGACTGGAACTATACCTGAAGGGTTCATCTTACAAGATAGACTGGGGACCTTACTGAGCAATAGAGGACCCCACATGCAGTGGTGTGACATGAAAGACACCCTTTGCATCCTCCCCTCCACCCCCCAAAAGGGAATGCTGGACAGAGTATATGTTGTCTATATTGCTTAATGCATTTTAAAAAGGTGATGTCAACATTAATTGCTAAAATTATGTACTTGCCAACAGAATAATGCACAATACTCCGCACCTTGCTTACATGTTCAGTCCATTAATTAATGTCTTTACAAAATGAACTTGTAAGTAACAATTTAGTTTTGATTCCTGTAAAATATGATTTTGAAAAAAGTACTCATGGGAAAGCAGCAGAAATGCTGCCTGCCCTTTGGTGAAACACTCCGTATAGTTTGGGTCAGAGAGCACAGTTTTTCCTGCACAAGATAAGGGAATACTGTCTATAAGTTCGGTGATATGTGTTTGCTTCCCAGAAAAGACATGGGGCTCTTGAGAGGATTTTCTTCTCCTTAAAGATGGGTGTCTAATTTAGGTAGATGAGATGCTGGAATGGCTGCAAATATATGAGATAGATCCTGTCCTAAAAAAAAAAAGCCTAGGGTAAAACCAGAAAATGCAAGTCATATCATGTGCCAGACCATATTGTAGTCTGCCTGAGGAATGGCTCCAGCCAATACTAGCAGTATTTGTTTACAAGTGATATTTTCATCATCCCTTGTTCTTTACCTGCAAAGCAACTCGGCATCTGCTTGAGGCTTCAAGAACATTGAACAAACTGGTCTGTTTCTTGATTGAAAATCCACTTTGATTCCTTCTTTAGATGGTGAAACTTACTTGTTGCTATTAATGGTGTGTAATTTACCCATGGCCACTGATGCTCTGCCTTGTAGAAACATTTAATATGATAGAACTCCCTGCAACATTTCTAGTAGCGATGTTGTCACTAGCAGTGCTAGTGTTTTGCAGTCTTAATTTAGGAAGGTATTTCAGCCTGTGCTTAAGTTTAGGCAAATTCATAAATTTAATGGAAAGCTGCAGAGTGGATGTCAGTGAGTATCCAGTAGCAATATTAATGTGGCCATTGTGTGCATTCTGCTTGGTTATGCCAACATTTTTTCATTGCAAATGCTTATTAAACCAGCTTTCTTCTTCTGTAGGAAGTTGTCTAAACACATTGATACCTCTTGACCTTTGAAAGAGCCCCTTAGGTACCCAAAGGTGAATGGTCCCCAAGAGGGAAAATGTTATGCAGGATACAATGGAACTGTCAACTAGCCCTGGACAAGTCTACACAATAAGTAGAAGGTTTGATAATGTTGAAAGAGGGTAATAAATAGGAATGGTGATGGGAGTTTTATGAGGAAAAGTGATCACTTATTTTTGATTGTGATTGCTGTAGTTGCCTCGTGAAATGAACAATCACAAAAAGGAAAAAGTGTAGAAATTTTGCTCATATATATTTTGTTCATATACATTCTTGATTGTATTGTAAACTTCTGGAGCTAAGCTTCCCACATATTTTTCCTTCATTTAGGGAACACACATACCTGACTGCAGACTGATTTATAGAATAAATATGCTTTATGTTGGTTTTGCAGACTTTTTGCGCCTTCTAGTTAGTGATTTGAGTAGACATGGCTACAGCAGATCAAAATTATTCACTGTGTTCAATATGCCAAGGCTGGGTGACCTAAAATTAGGCATAGCAGTTTTTCACTGGTCTGTGTGGCTGCATGGATTTTAACCAGTGTACGTTCTCTTCAGAGAAAAAGGTTCTGTTGAGCCTGTGTCCCATCTGGCAGGCACAGGACAGTGTTTCTGCCCCCTGCTCTCGTTCAATGACATGTGTCCATACTTGCAGCAGAGAGCAGGTTGACCAGTCTGGATCTAGTCTTGGCTTGCTGTCTATAGCAAATCAGAGAGAAAGTAGATTTTTCAATATTAGTTCTAGATTGTAAAAAAATTAGATTAAGTACAAATAATTCCAGTGCATTGTTGGTTTGTAACTGTTTGGTTTTGGCTTTTTCTTTATCTTGTATCACTGTGCTTTCTAATCAACTCCTTTCCATCCCATGAATGTATTCTAAAAAGCATTGAGTTGATGGTGGCAGTGCCACCTGTGGAAGAGCATTCCACTATCAGTGAAATAATGCATGAAGAAATAGAAACTCCCAGGGATATATTTTTCCATTTGAATTTTTATATTTATTTTCAGTAACAACAACACCTTACAGAGATAGTCAGTAATGTGGAAGGCAGGACTCTCCATTCTCCCTGTGTTCCGACTTCATGCTCCATTGCTACTCCTAGTACTGTAGGGAAGTTTGAGAAGGAAAAAAGAAGGGTGAAAACCCTGCCAGTCTGCTAGAGCAAGAAAGAGAAACTCTAGAATAATGTGTCACTATAGATAAATGCTGTGCAGCTGATGATGAAATTACACGTGGGTGAATTTTTTCTTTAAGGTGCTTTGCAAGTCAGTTATATGTTACAGTACGCTGTTGTTTGTTTTTAATTCAGGTTGGTTTCAGTTATTGAAAGTAATTTTACAGGGAAAAAGAGTTTAAATACCATGACTTTTGTGTTCCATGTCAAAGAATGCAATGAAAGATAAATGGTAAGAGTAGATTAAATCTTTTCCTGCATATATGGTTGTCATTTACATCAGTAAGCTCAATAAGTCTATGGATTCATGTTCCACCTTCAGATACATATATGGGTATAAATGCTTGTCACTGATTCAGCATGGGTTTGGACCAAAAGTAGTGAAAGTTACTGGAAAGGTTTTCACCAAGTTGGTTTTGGATTGGGTCCATCATTATATTTTTTAAATTTGTATCTCCCACTGTTTTAAGGACCAATATTCTCTGTATATCATGGAATTTGGTTGCTTTGTCAGCCTGTATCCTGTTCCCTATTTGGTGAGACTTCCCACTGCAAATAGTCCCTAAGGAAAAGTCTTGTAGCTTTCCATAAAAAATTTAACACAGGTATTTTAATGAAAATCTGGCAAAACAAATTGCAGTTTGAAGTATTTTCTAAACCCTGGTGAAAGACCACAGAACCTGGCAATAAACACTGATCCAACCCCCACCTTACCAGTTGTCAGCTGCTGTATCTGTCCCTGTAGCAGTTCCTGCCTCACAGCATGTGAGAAGCAATGGATTAGTTTAGCCCTAATGAAGCAGTGAAATATGTCTTTCACTGGAAACTGTGCTAAGTTTACATCACGTTTGCCAACAGCATGTACACTAAAAATTACTGTGGATCAGTTAACTTGTGTTAGCATGTTACTCGGTGATAAGTTGTTGTGAAACAATTTTCTGATTTTCTGTATCTGTGAGTATTGTGCTGAATTTAACTGGACAGTAGATGGTTATATTTGAGATGGGGGAATTCTGTCTCTTGCTGCTTGTTAGCTACAGGACCTTGGAGGAAAGCAGAGCTCCGTTGTGCTGGCGGTCATTCAGAGGCTTGGGGGGTTACTTCAGGGACTTCATAATTCTGATTCAAAGACTTGAGTTAAAATAAAAAATAAAAATAAAAAAGTTGGGGCTGACTACAGTAGGGAAATTATGATGAGTGGGGTTTTAGACATGAATATAGACAGTCTTACAGGAGAAAATGTCCAGGAGACAAAGCCAGTCCAGTTCCCTGTTTCACTGCATTTTGTCTCAGGATGGCTGGGGGGATTTCCTGATACCAGCTCATCCACAGTCAGTTCAGGTATTTGAAAACAATCACAGTAAAATCACTTTTCCACATTTCTCTCCCTCTCAGAAACGTTTTAACCATAGTTGCATCTGTGCTTCTCTGACACTCATGAGATTTTTTTAAAGATGTTGAAGCAGAATTGGTCTTGTTAAAGGAAGCGTGAAAACTTGTGTACTTTGCCATATGTGTGGCATTTTTTTTCTTTGCCTTATTTATTTGTTTTGGTTAAGATTTTTATTTTTTTTTAATTAGGTTGTATAATAAAGGACACATCAATAACGTGGAAATAAATGAAATGTTGGAAGTAAAACATGCTTTCCTAATACAGTTGACCCTTCTATAAATATGGCCTTAAGGACAGGAGGACCTTTGGTTTCATTGCTGTACAAATGCCATTTACTTAAGGTTCAAATTGTCCAGGTCCAGTTTCAAACCCAACCAAAATTTTAGCAGCGTTTCAAACTTTATAGTCTCATTGGGTTGATGCCAATATTTGGGGTCCCTGTTTTTTACATTTCTGTTTGAAATTATTAGTTCTGTTCATCTTTTCTGTGAAAGATGCAGTTGAATATAATCATCTCTTCATGTGGCTAAATTGGTCTATTTTATAGGATACTAGAGAGAGTTGCTTTCTTCCAGCCTCTTGATCAAAAGACAGGAGAGTTTAACTTCCTTGAAATATGGCATTTGGAAATAAATGACTCTAAAATTTTTCTCCTTTTTTTCCCTTTAGTGCTTTTCATGGAAGGAAGTATGGCTCTCAAGTGAGAGTCCCCTTGAGTTTTTTTAGTATTTGGGGAAAAAAATCTGATATTTTTTTTTTTGAGGCTACAGAAAAACTTATTCCTAAACAGTAGCAGGAGATGCTTTTCTCCCATCTGGACAGTGTGTTGATCAGTCAGTCATGTCTCAGTCTGGGAATGAGGAGGAATCTCCTCTTAGACTAGGAGAATGGTGGCCGAGGGACTGCAGAGCACCTTGCAGTGTCCATTGCTGCTTTCTGCCTTGGCTCAAGTCTTCTGTCAACATTTCTACAATGGTGATTCACCTTTGGTTACTCTTTTGGCAAAACTTCAGTTGCTTTATAAATTAAGGCAGACGTTATAATTTTTGAGAAATCTAACAATAAGCCTACCAGATTCCTGAGAATAGTAGCAGTGACCAACTGTGCAGGTCAGAGAAGCTGTGGGTGTGCATTTGTGAGGACTTTGGCTCTCCTTTGAGAATTTTGCACTGAAGCTTCTATTAAAGTGCAAAGTATTGTTATTATCTTTGTCCTTTATACATATTTAAATAGTACATGATAATCATCTCTGTGAATTCTTAACTATTCATAAAGGTGGCTCTCGGTTAGAGGCCTGAACCAGTACTCCAGATCCAAACACTTAAAATAATAGATCATGTTATAACATTCTGAGGATTATTCACAACCCTTGTGTAGGAGGAGTTTGCTTTTAAAACATAGGCTTTGTAGATCATTAGTAAGTAGAGGATTTGATTGCTCTGTTAGGATAAAGATACCTAAGAATAGTGGAGAAACTTTGGCAACTTAAAAGTCCTCTTTAGAGTTTTAAGTGAGGGAAGAGTGAGAGGCAGGGAAGATGAAAGGTGGTTGAACCCTTTACCTTCATCCTGCCTGGTGTAGCATTACCTGATAGTATGGCACAGGGAGTCCCTACAGCTAGCTACAAATTCCAGCTCCAGGCACCTGTTGTCTGTCCATCCCCCACCTCCTTTCCCCCCAATAAAGGTCAGAGTATATGGAATTAATGTTGGTTAGAGGCATGGTTTCTCTGAAATATGAATGTTTTGAAAACATCATACCAGTATGTTCTGTATCTTGGTAGTCAGAGCAACTACCTAGTTAGCACAAATATTCAGGCTGGAGACTCCAGGCACATTACAGATACCCTCCTCTTGGGCTGTTGGGTGTTCTTTGGCCACTTTTTATTCTGTGGGGTCTCTTCGTGTTTTCCCAAGGGTTCTCCAGAGCGAGAGCATTGCCTGCTTTCACGCGTGGCTGCATCCCCTTTGGTGCTCAGCAGGCCTTGCTTGTACAGGAAAGAGCAGCCTGTGCTTCCATGCACCAACGGGCTTGCGTCCTTCCCAGAGAATTTCATTCATGTTGATTGAGGGAGATACTGTACTCTTTCCTTTAGTTTATTTTATCCCCTTGGTATGCAGAGTATTCTTTGTTAATCTTCCTTATTTATTTAAATGTTAATTGGTCCTTGTTAATTTGGTTTTCTGTGCTGAAAGCCAAGGTCAACAATGAGTCCTTCTATGTTAGCTCTTAGCGTGATTACAAGGTAGTGTAATGCGTCTTGGAAAAAAGTAGCAAGAAGCCTTCCCCCTGTTTTTAATGTAACCTTTGTGTAAGGTAGAGGTTTGGAGGCTGAAAGAGAGAGAAAATGTATGTTCAATGGAGACTGAAGGGTCTTATTGATTGAAAAGGACTGTTAAATTAAAAGACAGTTGTTTTGAAAGCAAAATATCACTTGACCCCAAAGAGACAGGTAATTGTGGCCCTGGGGTTAGGTATAACAACAACACTGGTTTGGTATGGGAATACTAACAGTAGACCTGAATAACAGATTATTTTTTTCCTTTTCACTTCACTGGTTGTATATGCAACTTTCAAACTGCTCTTTTGTTACTCGAAGAAAAATCTCTTCTGAGAACACTCTTCTTTTGGGCTGGAATGGCCATTTTATGAGATAAAAGTGAGACTTTTTTTTTCTGAAACAGATTCTGTTGCATGAGGCAAAACAAACAGAACTATCATAACACTTTAAATAGTAATCAAATATGTTTTTCTGTTTGCATTCAAAAGGGTGGAAAAGTAACTTGACAAGATGAAAGAAGGAACCAGATTTGTGTATCCCCCTTTCCCCAGTAAGAGGTATAGAGTTTTAGAAAAGACTTCAAGGCAAAAAGAAAAAAGCATAGAATATACTGTTATGGTGTTATTTTTGTCTTTCATTTTTATGACAACTTATTTGTACTTAAAGGAATCTTTCCAAAGAGTTAAGAAGCATCATTAAATAAAGACTGTGAAATGTGCAATATGGCTTATTTATTTAAATGTTAATTGGTCCAACGAACACTTCTAATTAGCTCTATATTTGCTTAGCAAAAAGTTTTACAAATTCCAATTGTGAAAAGCAGCTATTTTGAGCTGGTAAGCATGTTGCAGAATCAGCTATGATTTTTCTATAGTTCTCAGCCCTTGAAGGCACAATTTAATTTTTCATGTATGCATACTAGCAACGGTAAACACTTGCGAGTGTAAAGAACCTTCTTTAATTAGCTGCACAACAATTAAAGGATTCACAAACTAAATTGAACCCTGTCTCTGTGCTTACTAGCTGAATTCTACCACCTGTCACAACAGCACTTTGTTCAATCTGTTATGCAAAATCATTATAGCAATATAGCTGAGGAAAAAAAAAGAGAAAACAGCAATTATTTCTTACTTTTCTCTTGAATGGGTTATTTTGGGTTATACTGATGTCAGGTTCTTTGAAGCTAACCTTTTGAAATCCGTAACAGCATAATACTTATATGGCAGGCTTAGAATAGCTAGAGGAATATTTTGTTTTACCCTTTTATGAGCAACTAAGCCACATCCTTAAGATGCAGTACTTTCTTTGATCATGGTGTGGCCAGCAGGACCAGGGCAGTGATCATCCCTCTGTACTTGGCACTGGTGAGGCCACACCTTGAATACTGTGTACATCTTTGGGCTTCTCACTCCAAGAAAGACATCAGGTTTTTGAAGCAGGTCCAGAGAAGGACACAAAAGCTGGTGAAGGGCTTGGAGCACAAGTCTTGTGAGGACAGCTGAGGGTACTGGGGCTGTTTCGTCTGGAAAAAAGGAGGTTCAGGGGAGACCTTATTGCTCTCTACAGCTACCTGAAAGGAGAATGGAGTGAGCAGGTGTTGGTCTCTTCTTCCGAGTAAGAAGTGATAGGACAAGAGACGATGGCCACAAGTTGCACTAGGGGAGGTTTAGCATGAAGATTAGGAAAAAATTTCTTCACCGAAGGGGCTGTCAAGCACCAGAACAGGCTGTCCAGGAAAGCAGTTGAGTTACCATCCTTGGAGGTATTTAAAAGACATTTAGATGTGGTGCACAGGGACATGGTGTAGTGGTGGATTTGGCAGCGCTTCGTTAATGGTTGGACTCAATGATCTTAAAGATCTTTTCCAACCTAAATGATTCTATGATTCTAAGATACAAACTCCTGCAGCAGCCTTTCTCTTCATCAGACAAAAACGAAAAAAAGACTAACACCTAATAGTACAACATGCTCTTTTATTAAAAGAGTTGTTTTAAACCAGTGTGAAAACTAGTTTTAGAAACCTCTGGCTTCCTAGAGTGGGAGAAGATGACTTTCATCTTACTTGGTCTGGCTTCTGCCATTTGCGATTATTCTTCGGCTCCTGAAAATACGATAGCACATGGATATAAAACTTGAGAATACTGGACTTTTTTAATGTGCTAATTTTATTTCTCCTTCAAGCAGAAGTGGTTGAAAATGAAGAAGTTTTGTATCTTTGCAGAAGAGCACTCTCTCATTTTGGCTTCATTCTTCTCAGCTAGCACAGAGGGCCAGAGATGCAAACGCAGCTGCCCCTCAGCACTCTGACACACGTTTCTGATGCCAGTTAAAACTCCTAGTGAAACCAGTAGAAGGTTTTCTCTGTGTGAGGAGTATGAGGCTGCATTTAGTGAGGAGGACCCGTTTACCTTTCTCTTTATTCTGCTGTGACAGCTGACAGGAATGTGCTCATCGCTGCCAGCTTCCATGCGGGAGGGGTACAGGTACGTTGTGTGCATACGCTCCCTGTAGCAGAGGAGCTGAAAGTTAAGCTGCCTGCTGACAGTTTCCTGAAATCATCTCAATAACATATTGTTAGCTCTTGTGATTGAAGCTAAGAGTCTGCTGTTGGATAAAGGATACATGATACGGGCATTTTATAAGCTGGGAATATAAATGAATAACTCTGCTCATTCACAGTGCTTACATTTTTTACAGTATAATTTTTATACCATTGTCATTTTACAATATTTTTGGAAAATCTAGAAAGAGAACAAAGAAGTCCTTTAGAAGCATAGTGGGATTTTTGGTTTGGGGGATTTTTGAGAGTTTTTTTTGGTAATAAAGTCGTTGGGAGCATAAAAATCAACAACCAGAAACTGAGAAAGGACTTCTGTTTTGTGACTAAAAACCAGAAGGAAGCGACAAGGAAACCTGATACTTTGATTAAATATGTCTGAAATTCTTAGATAAATTTGCACTGAAGTATGAGAAGCCTCAATTTGCTATATAACATTCTCTCCTTGCTTTCTTACATCAAATAATAATAGCTGGTCTATTCAGAAGTAGAAAGAGAAGGAAATAAAAATCCTTTTAATTAGAAAGAGAACTATAACAATCTCTGTAAGTGCAGGTACAAGGTTCTGGCAAGCAGGACAACACAAGAATGAGTTTCTGCTTGGGCAGCTGAAGCAATGCAGAGGTTTTGTGTGGGAGCTCTGAATGCTCTCAGCCTTGGGGTTTTCGGTATTCAGCCTGTATATTGAGGAGCACTTTCATGTCTGTAGGAGCCCGCTTCACCTCCCATGGCTGTGTCCTTGAAAATGAACCACCAAGTCTTTTCCCTTCCTTTTGTCAGGTTTTGCATTTTGCCAAAATCACCTAGATTCACACTGATTTGCAGTAGTGTGAACTAACTTTGGATGAAGTTTTGCATGAGCAGGAGAAAGTGAACGCAAACTGCCCATTTGCACAGCCTATTCAAGAAACTTGGAATAGGTTCACTGAGAGTTACGTTTATTTGCATGTTGCATCAAAACTCTTGCAGTAAAGCACTCCCTGGCTGTCCCTAGTCCTTCTGAAAACAGCTCTCGGCTACTCACAGCCTGCCACAGGACTGAAGCCTCCAGAGATCCTGTCAGTCACTTGAAGGAGTTTGGTCAGAGCTGTCCGTGGCCAGAGCTGGCTGTTAAGGATATATTACAGTTAGCAGAGTCCATCTCCCAGCTGACTTTGCAAACGTAATTGAACTTGCCAGGGTCTGTCTTCCTGTGATTGCATTTATCAGACTTTTTTTGTCAGCTTTGTTGCTGCTTACCTACTGACCATGATAGGTTGTCTTTTAAGCCAACGGCCTGGAATGTTGCAATTAACATCAAAATTATTTAAAGGATTTTTATCCCTCAGATAGCTTTGAAAGATGTTATTGTATTTTTATAGCATTCCTCCTCCACCTTATTCAGCTGTTATGTGTCTGCCAAGTTTTCAGTGTCCTTTTTACTAATGATCAAAGCTATTGATAAGCTTGGATTGGTAAAACAGGAGTGCCCAAACAGTGATTGGTACTCAGCCTGTCATGATCCTGAAGGTTGTGCTGCCACTGTATTTAAACATGCGTACTCTTTTACCATGATCGGTTCTTGCATGGGTGCTTCGTTTGCTACATGCACTACAGAGTTATTCCCACTCCTTTACATGGTCTTCCAGTGCAATGGTAGGAGGAAATTCACCTCACTCCACTTAGGAGAACTGCAAAGACATCACTCTTACGATCACTTATGTGACATTGTTTGTATCTACCTGGCTTAATAAAGAACTGTTATGACTGTTTTCACCATCATTCAGAGGCAGAGGCCAGGTTATTGTGGGGCAAAATGATCTCAATCCAGCAGGTAGAGATAATTTCAAAAGCAGCTGGAGAAATAGAGTGAAATGCTCCCAAGTCACTTAATTTCAGTATAGGTGTTCCTGTTTGGGGTTGCCTTCCTACTGAAGAAGCCATCTAAAAGAGCAGTGTGATGATAAATACTGCAGGTAGATGTATTCTTTTTGCTTCTATAAAATGACAGTCTGAAAAAGAGCATGTTTTCACAATATTTTCTGACCTTAGGGTAGATGGTGATTGCAGCAGTTGCAGAATCAAGCTGTGGGTGCCTTAGCTGTGCACAATGGCTGCTCACCACACCCTTTAAGCCTAAACCACTTATTTCGGTATGAAAGCATCACAGGAGGTATGAGGTGGCTTCTAGAGTTACAAGCTTTGCTCTTGTGTGCATGACAGTGATCAATTAATAATGTTAAATGACAACAGCAGTAATATATCATATCAGTAAAAGTGTGCACAGACCAGAACACCAAAAAATAAAGGAGTGTTTTTGTTTTTAGTGTTTCATTTTTCTTGAGTGATAAGTAAGTATATTTTTTTCAAACCTTAAACTAAGTTTGTGTTATGTTTCCTCATCTATCTTTTTCCACTCAGTTCTACAAGGAGTTAGCTGGTTTTGGGTTTTGGAGACCACAAACACAAGGAGCATTCTGATCAGCGTTTGTTCTGTTTTTCACACATCCACCTGCATCCCTGTTTCCCAGCATCCCTGCCTTCTTCAGCTGCATCTTTTACTCTGTCTAATTGTACTGAAACTAAAGCTTTTTCAACATCATCCTTTTCCTGGAAATTAGTATTAAAAATAACTCATTGAAGCCACTTGTATCTAAGAATCACTGTGACTCCCTAAATTATGTCTTCTCTTTTTGCCACCACGTCCATGTGTTACAGGGAGGGAAAAAATAAATCTGTTGGGTTGAGAGGACAAAGGAGAGAAGACAGAAAGTGGAGGTAGAAAGGATTAACAGAAAAGAATCTCAGTTATTAAAACTCAAAATAACTCTCCATAATATTTTAACCAAAAATTCTTATGGTGACAAGTCTGTCATAAGTTAAAAAACCCCCAGTCTTTTCAGCAGTCAATTATGTTTGAGAAAAGAAGGCTATCTGGCATACTGGACTAAGCAATGGGAGTCAAGAGTTCTGGACTCTGTCCCTGGCTCCTTTACAGAGGATGAGCCATCTATTTAAGTCAAGATACATGTCATTTTTTTTCCTAAATGCAATGTGGAAATTATCAGTTTGGGATACTCATTTCTGCAGTGCTGATACTCTGAAAAATTCGATCCCTTTCCAGCCTTGGTTGCTGTTTGGCTGCACTGAAACTGGGCAAGTTACTTACAAATTTCTAACTGTTTGCATTTACATTATATTAAGATGTTGGCTGTTTCTGTGCCCAGCAAAGAAACAAGCAGAAAATGTCTCCTCTTCCTCTCTGATTGTGTTGATCACAGTATGCTTTGGTTACTCACAATGCTGAGAAGCTTTACTGAATACCAGGGTATGAGCTGGTGGGAATCTTTCCCAGATATATATTTTGACCCTTTGTGTTTTTCACATGTATGGGGACTTTTAAAATGTTGGTTTCTCTTAAATATAGTGATCTTGAAGAATGGAGTAATTAATCTTTTCACTATCTCTGTATTCTTCCCCCTCCTTTGTTCCAAGTTCAATGTCATTAAGGGTAGGATAAATGCAGGTGTGTTATATATATGCCTTGAGAGTATGCATTGTCACACATTTTCTCTTTCACGTGCAACAGCTTACCGAAGGTTTAATGTATTAATCTTTCTTTTTCATTGACCAGCATTAAAACATTTACTTACGCACGTAGTTTCTGTGTTGATGTCATCGCAGGTAGCTGTATGTTTAGCGATGCATTGTTGTGTCTACTGTCTAGCTCAATAAGATGAAATTTGGAGCATCCTTAATTATCCTACAAACCTATTTTGTGATAATGAAACCAAATATGGTGTAGACTTGGCTGACATCTCTGTTATATTATTTGGCATACACATATTTCTGTTTCAAGTATAAATTGGTTACTACTTTTTCAAAATATGCACTCTATTAATTAAATCTATACTTCAGACATCTTTTTCCCATCCTCCTAAAGCTGTTATAAGTATTCTTGTTTTTCCTTGTTCTGTATGCAGATAGGGTTGGGCAGTGACTCTAATTTGGCAGAAAATAGGCTAACCCTGTGGTCTTTGTTAAGTCCTGAAACTACAGTTGGGTGTGCAGCATCTTTCCAAATAACTAGGTCTTTTGTTCCACTAGAGAAAATTACTTAATTTTCTAGAAATTTTTTTTTAAAGAAAAGTTTTAACTGTAACAGTCTTTACCTAATAGACCTTGGATTGCAGGGACATGATTAATGTGAATGAAAGGATCTCTGTGACATATGACTAAAGGACAGAATTAGTTTGTTGTAGCTGTTGTTGGCAATCCCACTTGTGCCATCTCATTTCTCCCCAAACCACGTTTTCCAGCATTCTGCATAATGTTAAAGTCTAATTGGACCATATCCTTCTTTTTGAAACTCTCTCTCAACAGGGATGTTCTGTTTATGCATTTTCATTGGGAATGTGTGTCTTTGTCCCTTGAAACCCATCTATTTATTGCAGTGACACCTACTGCTGGGAGAGCTGATCCGCAACAGGATCGGTTACTGTTAAACTTGGCCAACAAGCAGTTCGTGACTCACCCAGCAGATGTTTCTGTGGCTCAGGTCAAAGGGAACTTATGGACTCGAAGGTTTTTTCCTTTACTCCTAGAATTAAGTGCCAGGAAAGTCAACATTAGGTACAGACAGTTGACCTGACCAGTAGCAGGAGGAACTGAACTACGGCCCTGAGGATCTGGAAAGACCAAAGCATTAGTCTGTTGAGCCACTGTGCTGGCGACAGTCCAAGACTTTCAGACAACTGACAATCTGATTGCATGCCTGGATTTTGGTAATGATTTTACATACTTATTTGATGATTTGTATCTGAGCTTATGCTTCTGACAGGTGCCCTTGTGAACAAAATCTCTCTGGGCTGTTGCATATGAATATTTCACAATCAATCACAGTTTGATTTTGGGACATATGTGCAGTTGACATTATATTTAGATGTGTGCAAAATCTAAGTCTAAGCCTTTGTGAAATGAAAATAAGATCATCCACCCAACATTACTGTTTTGGGTTTAAATTGTTTCAAACTATATTTTAAGTTCTGAGTCTTAACTCTTGCTTATCTTTTTGCAATTGGTATAGAGGGCCTGAGCCCCTAGTCCTCACCTATATGTAATGCACCACCTTTTACCTGGAATTTGCCTGTGTCAGGAATGCAGGATTAATAGGGTCGGCTTTGGGTACATTTTAATATTATACAATGAGTTAGAGTATTACAGACTTCTAGGGCAGTATGGTGTTCTTAAATGAGGAGATTCAGAACTCATTTCAAGCTGTAAAAATTACAAAAAATGAAATCTTAGGTATGTTTTCCAGAGTCTTTGAGGCAATTTGTTATTTTATTTGTATTGCGTGGTACTAAAATGGATCTTTCAAAGCTTAATTTTAAGGTTTCTTCTACCTGACATGGATGCCAGTTAAATTAATTAAAGTGAATGATCAGATAGGATCTACAGGAGATTGATCAAATTGGAGAGAGGTTAATCAGTTGTATACATTCCAATTTACATGAAAAGAACAAATTTACTTTAAAAAATGCTGGTTTTAAAGTAACAGAAGCTTTAGTTTAATGAAGCATTCCACAAATTAGGCTCCCTCTGAATTTTGGTATCACTCTTATCTTTACTTTTGTCACCAGGAGAACACTAGAAAAAGAAAATAAAATGAGAATCAATGCTTATAAGCTAAAAAATAATGATTCCAGATGCAACCAATGCCTGGAAAAAAAGCAGGATTTTTTTTTTTTTATTTATTTTAATCTACTGAACTTTCAGTACCAATTATTTATCTTTCTCTTCTTTGGATCTGACTTCTTAAGTATATGCAAGTGAAATAGAATAAGTTACATGCAAAGTAGCAATAAGTAAAGCAGCTTGTCTGCATTCTTCTAATCTTTTTATTCTAACCTGTGGTGAGATTTATAAATGACCTCTCCTCTCCTCTCTGCTCATCTTCCCAGATTGTGATCACAAGCAGTTCACAGTCCTCCATGCCATGGGTGCTACCAGGCAGAGTCTGTTCTGGTGATTTATCTTCTTCCCATCAGTTATAGGCCCAGAACACTGTGCTAACTAGAAAGTATCATACAGACTAACAGGTATTTCAGAAAGGAACTGCCTTCTCAGTCCACAGTGACAGCAGTACAGCCTCAGCAAACAATATTCTGTCTGCTAATGACTTTTGAAACTTCAGAATCCCTCTTCTAACCCTTCTTTAAGACATAAAAACTGTTGTGGAATGAGTTGGCTCTGTTGTTAATCAAGGAGTACTTTGTTTTGGAATCAATAAGCAGCTTGTTTAAATATCAGCCCCACAAAGCAGCTATAGTTCTGTCAAATGCCTTCCCCATCCCCACTGCGTGGTCTCGTGGCAGTGGGGTGCTGGGAGATGGGTGTTCATGTGGGGCTCCAGCCTGGAGCCACGGTGCTTGGCTAGGACCATGGAACTGGTCAGCATGGGATCACCAAGCACTTTGTACACACTGTGTTCCAGTGGTGCTTCACACCAATTTTCAAGTATTAGAAGCTAGATGTGCTTTGCAATGACTACACAACTTGAATGTGGTGAAATGACTAACAGTGATAACAAATTACTAAGTTGGCATTAAAAATATGTAAATAAAAGCAAATCAACCGGCCACGTCACCTGTAGGCCAACATTTGTCTTTTTTTTTCTTTTTTTAAGACATTCTGTTACACTCCAGAAATCATACCTCCCTCATATAGTTATACTGTACCCCAGGGAGCAGGACACCTACTTAACCAACAGAAGAAAAAAAAAAAGGAAAATAGAAAAAAAAACTCCAATGGACTTGACGCAGTTACTCTATTTTACATAAGTAAAATGAATCTGCTAATGTTTATTTCATTTTATCAGATTGGATAATGCTGTCTTGGTGGCATTAAACACAGCTGATCTCTCTCTTTCCTTTTTGTGCACACATGTTTTTGTTAAAATTTAACTATTTACATCTATGTCTCTTAGTATTGCCTACAAATCAGTCAAAGAAGAATAGGTCATATCTCCTGCCCTGCTGTTTATATATTAATCATCTGGCAAATAAACTGCTCAGTATCCTACCCACCTCAGTAATATTTGTGATGTAATTTGTTTGGATGCCCAAATGTCACCAGCGTTGATTGTAAGAGATGAAAAAAATATACTAGCTCAGCACACCAAGCTCTGGGCTAAAATGTAAGCATGAAATCTCTGGTTTATTTTTGTAATAATGTTTACAGCTGTTTAATGACCCTGAAAGGGTTCAGTAGTCTGGTGTTCTGTATTTCTTAACAGGAGTGTATTATGCTTCTAACAGCCTTAGTTAAACTGTTTCAGCAACAACAATAAGAACAATATTTAATAAAAATTCAATATGTATTCTGAAGTTTCTCAGTAATACCTGTTTATGAGTTGCTAAGAGCTGAAGCAGTCTGTTTTGTGGTATTTAGAATTTGTCACTGGACCACAAGATAATGTAGATATATGTGATTTCTTCTAGCTGGAAAGATAAATACCAGGTCTATATTCTGAAAGCATATGTAACAGTGTGCGTAACTCCAGCTGCTGAGAGGATCAGGGCCAGAGCGAGCTTGTCGTTTGAACATGTGAGCTTGTAAAGCATTACTTTGCTTACTGAACTGTAAATCTTTTAACTAACCTAATCTAAACCATAATAACAGCACAACAGTGTTTTTAAAATGAGTGTGAAGGGGGAAGTGCTTTAGTGTGTGTGTCCAGGAGGAATGAACAGGTGTAAACAAGGGCTGAATTTGGTCCATCTGTTTACAAAGATAGAGGCATGTGTATGCGCATATGTGTACACGTATGTGTGTGTCCACACATGTTTATGTATGTATATAGGCACATATTTATGTTTAAACTTTTTTATTCTGTTTGCCATCTTTCTCCCCCCACCCCCACTCTGTTTCCAGCCAAAGAAAGCTGAGCTTCTCATATTACATTAATGTAGTTGTGATGACAGGCATTTCTGGTGTCATAATTGGTTTTAAATTCCAGTAATCCATTTCAAATCATGAAATAAAATCTGTGTGTTCAATTGAAATGGCTAAAGTCAGAACTTTTGTTATTGATATCACAGGAAATAGTCTTGTGGGCAAAAGTGTGAGTGAGATCAAAATAAATATTAGTAGCATCAAAGGGACCCAAATGTTTCCCTGTATCTTCATGTAGGGGATGAGAGAGTATTTTTATAATACATGTATCCAGTGGTGAATTTCATAAACTGAGTGCCCTCCTCACAGAAACAGGAGATGCAAACAATAGTAGGACAAGGGGAAATGGGTGCAAACTGGAACACAAGAGGTTCCACTTAAACTTGAGAAGAAACTTCTTCTCAGTGAGGGTGACGGAACACTGGAACAGGCTGCCCAGGGAGGTTGTGGAGTCTCCTTCTCTGGAGACATTCAAAACCCGCCTGGACACGTTCCTGTGTAACCTTATCTAGGTGTTCCTGCTCCGGCAGGGGGATTGGACTAGATGATGTTTTGAGGTCCCTTCCAATCTCTAACATACTGTGATACTGTGATACTGTGGTGCACACCCAGAGCAGTAAATGGCAGCCCTCTGATCTGGTGGTTAATTTGCTTCTTTCCAAGGGACAGCTCCTGCCCTGCCCTGAGCAGCATAAATGAGTAGCAGGGTGCAGACAGGACTCTTGGGCTACCATGGCTAGCTTGGACTATAGCTGGGGCTTGCCCAGGCTGGGAAGAGCAGGCTGCAAGCATCTCCTGCTGCCAGCATGCTCTGCACATGTCTTGGGTGATGCTGTCTTTACAAAACATTTGAGATAATTAAAGGCCAAAAATTTACTACATCAATTTCAACAAATGTATTTTGACTTTCTTAACAATCTCAACTTTGATTTGCAATTGATTTTGTAAACATATGTTAACACAGAGAACATTGTGTTTCTGTTCCCAGTGCGAGTGATTGTAAAATGTTCCATGTTTTCCTTATAAGAAAGATCAGAATAATGAAAATCATGTACTAGGCTATATATTTGAAAATTGAAAGATAGACATTTTGCTTCCTGTGAAGCATCACAGCAGCACCTATAAACTGGCATTCCCTAGCAAGGGTCCTAGCTGATGGGAAGAGGCTGGGCAATGATCACCATGACACCAAGGTGTGCACCTTATAGTGCAAGGCCTGAAGCAAGAGGCTCACTGAGGAATGAAAGCCCCTTGCCCCACCTGGTCTAACCCTGTCTGGTGATCGATCTAGACAGAGATGATGGATAAAGAGAGAGAGAATGAAATTGCGATTTTTTTTTAGTGAAATTAGGCAAATAAGATTAGGTTGTCTAATTCATAGTGGAATGATGGATGAGGAAGAGTTTTAGATACGTCTTGCATGTGGATACAATATGAGGTTTTGGTAGGTTTTGCTATGAATGGGCTGAAGAACACAGAGAGTCTGATTTACATGAGAACTGAACAGCAGCAGGGTCCTTGTGTTCCTAAATGCAGTAACTGGGAATTTCAAGAGGAGAAATTCCACATGGCAGTACTTTGAATGCCATGGTTACACTTCACAATCAAACCAGGTTGGAGTAAGAAAAGAAGAGACAATTCAGAGCCGGAGGCAGGATAGGTGCAGCGAGAAGCTGGGGCAGATTGAGAGTGAGAATACAGTCTAAGTGAAGAACTGTAGCCTCTTGAGACTGTGGTAGATGGATCCTAGAAACTGAACAGTTTATAAGGGTATGTGACATTCAGAGGTGGTTATTCCTCACCACACAGAAGCTATGCTGACCTTTCTGCATATTTCATGACAAATGTATAAAGTTTCTCATGCCAAGAGAGCAGCATGTGTGTGTTAGGCTCCCCAGACTTGATCCAAAATTGTTAATTTTTAAATGAAAAAATATGGATTTGGTCTTCCTCTTGATTTTTGACTCATCCTATCTGCATTCTACATTATATGTGCCTGTATGTTTGTGGGAGACAGAAATTAAGAAAAACTTTTTAGCAAAATTATCATGTTCCAACTACAAATGCTGTTGTTACTTTATTAAAGTTATCTTTGAAAAAGCGCCACAGAATAACTTAAAATCTCAACCATAACTCCCTTCCCCCTCACCAGTCCAAATAACTGTACATTTGAACTGAAGCTTAGGGTTAAACATCAGAATTAATAAACTCCACTGGGATCTGTCAGCATTTCCAAACTTCGATAGAGCATAAAATGTTAAAATTAACTAACCAAACCTTCCTGATCATGTAAAGGCACTAGTTCCCATTGAGATCAACTGAGTAAATGAAATTTAAACTGCATTTTTCAAGCTGTTATAGAATAATGGCAATTCACAAAGAATTTTCTAAACTCTCTTGAATATATATATGTGTTTGTGTATGCATGTCTTGAATCTTTATGTTCTTGTTTACCAACATGCTTTGTTTAAGGTGGGTGAGGGAAATAACACCTGTGATATATGGCATCCAGACAGAAAGTAGATTTGGGGTTTTCTGATGTGACTTTTTTTTTTTTTTGGTGGCTTTATTTGGTTTTGTTTTGTTTTGTTTTGTTTTTTAATGAGCGTAGACAGATATTCAAAATCTCAGTCAACTTCAGGCAATGGCAGGCATGAGCACTGCAGCACTCAAGATTTCTAGTTAGTCATTTTGAAAATTTGGTTTGTTTCAAAAGTTAAGCAAACTCTCAAAAATTACAAAAAAGTGTTTTGGGGTTCTGAATGGGTGTGGTCTGCTGCACAGAAAACTTGCATGGAAACTAATAATTTTATTTCTTGATGGCCTACTGTGAGCACCTTGTGTGAACACCTTGGCTTGAATATGTTCCCCTACATTTGGATGTAAGACACTGGAACCTAGATTCGGGTGTGGTCCTATAGCTTATAGGTATAAGTCTATTCCTTTTATACACTTGATCTCATTAATAATTTTATAAATAATAATATTGACAGCATGAAATTAATGGGTCCCCAACATGAAATCTGAATCTGACCACTGTTAAAGTTTGAAAAAGATCTGCTTTACATCTGAGCAAAATTCTGTAGCTCACATTCATCTTGAATACACATGAATATGCACTTCCCCCTTCTTACAGGTTCTGTGTTGTATCACAACCTTAGTCATCCTGTTGAGGACCAACAACATCTCTCTCTTGGAGACCACCCATGCATTTTTTTTCGCCCCTGATCCTGCAAATACTTAAGCATGTGGGGAACTATGCTTTCAAGAGTGACCCTTTGAAGTCTACTGGGCTACTCCCAGGAGGACAGTTACATGCATTTTAAGTACGTGCCAGATTAGGGCCTAAAATGTCTAGCAAATGACCACTATGAAGCCATCTGAGGAATGGTGTCCACCTGTAGTGTGCCTGTAGGCTTTCTACAAGGCTTAGTCAGTAAATGCTTTTGGCTAAAGACAAACAGGAAGTTGAGCAAATTAATTACTCAGAAATGTGTATTTCTTACTAATTTCTTACTATATTTTTAAAATTACTTAATTCACTAATTTTATTAGTGAATAAAGTGTCAAATTACTCCACTGAACAACACAGATCTTAATTATATTCTAATATAACCTTATGGCATCATATAGTTTTAGAGTTATTAATGTAAAACGTTATATTTGAAACAGAATTTTATAGATTTATATATATTTGCACATAGTAGAGAAATAGGATAGATTATTTTGGACAATTATGCAGACTCGAAGAGAGCACTTGTGTTTAACAAACAGCTTTGAATTCCAATTTTCTGCAATATACATAGTGTAGGTACAATTTGTAGTCATTACTGTGTACTAGGAAAGTTATTAAAATTCTTAAACTCGTCGAGACTTTCCACAACACCTTCCCCAGTTTTTAATTGCTTTTATCTAGTTCCATAAGAGAGCCCTTTAAAACAAATCAAAGTGCCTTAAATCACATGTCTTACCCATTGAAGGACAGAAATATTCCTTCTGTAATCTGGCAAGTTTTCCTAAGAATTGAAATCTGAAGGTTCTCAACAATCAATTAAAAGACTTGGAAGAAGATAATTTATGTGCCTTTTGATGGGTTCAGTTTCAAAATGACAAAATAACAATGTTTCATAGCAGAAGGGTTAAATCTTAATCTCGGAGGTTTAGAAAGCTGCTAGTTGCAGTCTCCTTAAAATTTAATATACCTCGTTAATGCTTACTTGCAAACACTGAAGGATTTTTATGATTATAATCATGTGTTACAGCACCTAGTACTGTTTCTAAGCAGCATACTAATCAGCTTAATGAGATATTACTGCACTTTTTGTTGACTAAAGCAAAATCCCTTTTATTGTTCTAAAGCTTGTCCTTTATTTTTTCCCAAAACATTATCTTGTTTTATTGTACACCAGTAAATATCATACCATCGTTTTTTTGTCAAATCATAAAACTATCTTTCTCATTGTAGAATATGTAATATATTGAATATGGTTAATGGAACTGAAAGTTACAAATGGATTTCTATTTTTTATTTTTTATTTTTTTTGCTGGCTTTTCTAATGGAAATGGGAGAGATGCATAGCAGCTCTTTTTCTATATGTTTAGAAATGTAAACAGATGCAGTTTCACAAGACAGACAAAGGAGGTAGTAAAAACCTTTGCCCCTTCCATAAGAATTAGATTTTGAAATTGTAGTATGTTTTAAAATAGTAATTAATGGTTACTGACAAGCATGCAGAATGATGAAGGCACTTGTATGGTCAAAACTGTGTAGCACAGTTGGTACTTAATACACTTTTTATTGTTTTTACACTAATTCCTTTGCATTATTATGAGTAGGTAAAACATAAAATGCAAATTGTACTTCAGTGATTCAATGCTTGTAACTCTCACAGTCTTAATCTAAACTATCTTCTGGTTTTCAGAGATGGAAGAAGCTAGTTTGTGCCTTGGTGTTTCTTCAGCTGTGCCAGAAGCTGACGCCCATCTCAACAGCACCATACTCAATGGACAGTATTCAATGAGCCAGAAGCTGCACCAGATCACTTCCCAGCTCAGCCATGCCTTCCCAGAGCTCCAGAACAGGCAGAATCCAGAAGAGAAGGCATCAGCACCACTAGAAGACAAAAGCCACATGTCCATAGCAAACCAGCCCATCAGCAGTCAGATGGCTCTGTTGGCCAACCAGCTCAATAGAGAGGTTGATACCAGTTTGAATGGGCGCGTGGACCTGCAGCAGTTCTTGAATGGGCAAAACTTAGGCATTATGTCTCAGATGAGTGATATAGAGGATGATGCCAGGAAAAACAGGAAGTACCCATGTCCTCTGTGTGGAAAACGCTTTCGCTTTAACAGCATCCTGTCACTACACATGCGAACTCACACTGGAGAGAAACCATTTAAGTGTCCATACTGTGACCACAGAGCAGCTCAGAAAGGCAACCTGAAGATACACCTGCGTACTCATAAGCTTGGAAACCTTGGCAAAGGTCGTGGAAGAGTCCGAGAAGAAAACAGACTTTTACATGAGCTGGAGGAGAGAGCAATTCTTCGGGACAAACAGATGAAGAGCAGCCTCCTGCAGCCACGACCCGATGTGAAAGCACAGCAGCATGCCCAGGCAATGCCTCTTGCAAACTGCAACTTGTCTGTGCCTGCTAATCACAGCACACCTGATATTTCAAACCCTGTTCCCTCTCCAAAGCCAGTCAGTGTCCAGGAAGAAGTTGTCACTCAGACAGCTGGGTTTAGATGCACGTTCTGCAAAGGCAAGTTTAAGAAGCGAGAAGAGCTGGACAGGCACATAAGGATCCTGCACAAGCCTTACAAGTGCACCCTGTGTGACTTTGCTGCCTCACAGGAAGAGGAGCTGATCAGCCACGTGGAGAAGGCTCACATAACTGCAGAGTCAGCCCAGGGCCAGGGCTCCAACGGGAGTGGGGAGCAGTCTACCAATGAGTTCCGTTGCGAGGTGTGTGGCCAAGTGTTTAGCCAAGCCTGGTTTCTAAAAGGCCACATGAGAAAGCACAAGGATTCCTTTGAACACTGCTGTCAGATCTGCGGGAGGCGATTCAAAGAGCCTTGGTTTCTTAAAAATCACATGAAAGTTCACCTGAATAAGTTATCTGTAAAGAACAAATCTCCTAATGATCCTGAAGTACCTGTTTCTATCAGCAGCATGTCCCAGGAAGCTCATGCAAACCTATATTCGAGATACCTCTCATGTTTGCAGAGTGGGTTTCTTCCTCCTGACAAAGTGACTTTAAGTGAACAAAATCAAATCTATAACAAAGGAGATATGCCCATAAAGGAGAAAGAAGTGTTGGGGAAGCTTCTTTCACCAATTTCTGGTATTGGCCACAGCATGGCTGAAGGGGATAAACATTCTTTATTGGGCTGTCTCAATCTGGTGCCTCCTCTGAAATCCAGCTGTATAGAAAGGTTACAAGCTGCCGCCAAAGCGGCAGAAATGGATCCAGTAAACAGCTATCAAGCCTGGCAGCTTATGGCAAGGGGAATGGCCATGGAACATGGCTTTTTGTCTAAAGAGCAGCAGATACAGCGCAGCCATGAAGACACTTTGGCAAATGCTGGAGTTATGTTTGATAAGGAGAAGCGGGAGTATGTGTTAGTAGGAGCAGATGGCTCTAAGCAGAAAATGCCTGCTGATTTGGTTCACAGCACTAAAATGGGCAATCAGAGAGACTTGCCAAACAAACTAGACCCTTTAGAAGGCAGTAGAGATTTTTTGTCACATGGTATGAACCAGGGACTCGATTTCAACTTACAAAGTCATGGAAATGTGAAAGAAAAGCCAACCGAATGCCCAGACTGCGGAAGGGTTTTCAGAACCTACCACCAAGTGGTTGTTCACTCCAGGGTCCACAAAAGAGACAGGAAAGGAGAAGATGAAATAATTCAAGGTGGTCTTGATGAGCGACGTGGATCTGGAAGTGACCAAGAGTCTCAGTCTGTCAGCAGGTCGACAACACCAGGGTCCTCTAACATTACTGAAGAAAGCGGAGTAGGTGGGGGTCTCTCGCAGATGGGAAGTGCCCAGGAGGATAGCCCACATCCTTCCTCACCCTCCTCTTCAGGTAAGATAACTTCTTCTTCCCTCTCTGCACTGAAAACTTTATAGATATATTTGAAATTGCAGCAGCAAAGTAGTTTATGCAGTCTCTTGTTAGGTCATTTCATAGTGGTCTACAGGGGTGTGGTGCTATATGCCTGAACATCCATGTGTGGGTTCCCACAGTGCCTTCGAGGTGAATTCTGGGCTCACCGTTTCTCCAAAGGTAGGTTTCCCATCCTTTCAGCTGTCACCTCTGCCACCCTGCTGGCAGCAGTGTGCGGGGTCTGAGCAGTCACCAAGAGTAATGTTGCTTCCAGGGCCTCTCCCACTGGGTTTTGGAAGGGCTTTTTTTTTCCCTCATGGTGTCTCTTTTGCATATCTTTCTATGCCCTTCATGTAAAGGGGTGAGGAAAGATGCCTTCTTTGACCCATAGTTCAAAGAGCTAGGATTAAAAACAGCATGTTGGCCAAACTTTCTGATTGCCCTTATTCCCACAACTGTATCAATTACTTAGCTATGTACCTGGTGACTGGATTGATTGAAAAGAGATTCAAAATATAAGTTACTAACTTATTATAATCTTTTAACGTTTTTTCACATTTTAACATGTACGAAGCCTTCTGCTTAATTCTCATATATTTGAAAGTACAAGGAAAATAGAAATTGAACTGAAACGTTTTAATTGCATTGTACGTCATGTTAACTTGCTGTGTATAAAATAGCAAAACAGATGATAATTCACTGGTGATGTTTATAAAATATTGAGCTTCCTGGTACAATTTTTAAAGTTACTAGCCCATGACTGCTGAAATAAAATCTTCAGATAATAACAGGTAAGATTCCTGGCCTCATGTATATTTCCAAAGTCAGTTGGTAATGGATAGTAAATTGAAAGTTATATCTTCAGCGCTTTATAAAGAAAGCACCTCACTAATACTGTAATCATTCCTCAAGCCTAACAACAGAGGAAATCATGCCATAACAAATGCTCTGTTACTAATGGCAACATTGATTTCTGCAATCAGCCATTAAGTCTAGAAAATGAAAGACAGTTTGAGGTACCTTAAGGCATTACACTGCCCACTGTTAAAGAGCTGGTAGCAGGCTGTTGAGGGTAATTCTTTTCAGTTCCCCCCCCCCGTTTCGATAAATATTTTAGTATTGGAAGCAATTCACTGTTACAGTTATTAAGTATATGCCAGTTTATTTTTGTTGTTCTTGTCATGCTCCAGTATACTCTACTTCTGAGGCCAAATTGATATAAAAATAAAGTGTTAGTTTGCTGGCTTATTACAAACCAGTAAAGAAATTGTTAAGACACATAAATCTGCACTCCACATTCCACAGATTCCTATAGTACTTAATGCTGTTGTTTAAATACCCATGAAACACACTGTCTACTCTTAGAGTCACAGCCTCATGTACAATTTATTACTGGTGAGACACATTAGAAAAATCCTATGTAGGAATAAGGGTAACAGGCGAGAGCTAATTTCGTACTATATATAGTTGTTGAGATTGTTTTAAGAGGATTGAAAATATGTCAGGATGAAGACGATTATTTTCTAACTTTCACTTTTAAAAATCCTGCACATTGAGGGGGAGGGAGGGAGGTAATGGGGGTTGGACTGCTCCTCTTTAATATAGAAAGCATCACTTTTGTTTGGCAATGCCATAGAGGGATCAGAAAGAAAAGATCCTGAAACTCTTTAAATTCTGTCCAAAGACTTCCAGGGCTGTCTGGAAAAGTTTGAGGGAAAGAGAGCCCCACAGTCTTGATAGAGATTGAAGAGGATTCAAATACTGCATGTGAAAGTTGGTGCAGTAACAAGTGCCCTGAAAACCTTAATTCCAAGTGTACTGGTTCATTAAGTGTATTGTTATGGGAAGTTTCTCCTGTCTTCAAAGGCAAAAGATTCCCCCGCAGTGTTGTTCTTTCTTTGGCCACTAATTTAAAATTATTTTTAACTTAAATGGCAATTTTCATTTTCACACCTGATGCATTTATATCAAAGCATATGAAAATATGTGGAGTATCAAAGCAAAATATATGGAATAACAGTCACTAGAAGCACGTTCTTTATTACTGACCTTTTATATTAATATCTGATTATCTCCTTTTGTCTGTTACTAGTAAATCTAGGAAGGCTCTCAGTGTCATGAATCCTATCAGGGAAAGTGTACATGTTTTTATAACTTCTTAATCAGATGAAAGAAAGAGGGTATTGAATTTCACCAGAACAAAATCTAAGTATTCTTTAGTACTTTAAAATTAAATTTTACTGCCAGGTTGCTGTGGAACTTTTCATCAGTATGAAGTGTGTATTTTATTGCTACCTGTGAAAAATAAACCAGTAGAATATAAAGAAATCAGATTTTTTGCCAGGAGAGAATTAAGTAGTCATTGAGTCTTCTATTAAGAAATTACCGCAAAACACAGTTTTACAAATTTCTCAGACTGCATAACAATGTCTCAAAACTTAATTTGCATCACTTGATTCTTTTTTGTTGAAAACTGGGTCAGTAGGGCCTGAGAAACTATTTTTTCAGATCTTAACCAATGAATTCTTCTTTATAAATTGGTGCTCTTAACATGATAGTAGTTCTGAATTCATCATAAAAACCTTTTTACACAGTGCCTCTTAGAACAGATCTCCAGAAGAAGGCTTACAATGAGTGGCAGAGAAGGCTTTGTTATCTGATGTAATTCTTTGCAAAGGAGGATTGGGAATGGAGTGCCTGTTTAAAACTGTCTAGCTCAGGCTGAGAAGAAGAAAGGGTCAAGTTTGCAATCAAACAGTTATTGCAGAGATGTGTGACTGTCACTGGCTGGGCTAATGTGGTATGCAGCTGTTTGTTATGTGAGTAAAAGAATGTTTGAATCAGTGAACATGTGAAAATGACTCCAGTGAACCAGAAAATGTGTTTGTTCTTTAGCTCTCCAAACTGCTGAGAACTAAGCTTAAGATCAACTGCTAAAACTAGGACCTTTGACAAATTGAGAGGTCATATTTTTTAACAGAAATGAACGAAACTAGTCACACACATCATTTCCCTGTGTTTTTCATTGTTTTATCTTGTTTTTTTGTTTACTTTTGTGTGAAATTATGAGAGTCAAATAAATGTCATTTCTGTCTCCACATAGAATACAAAGGGAAACCGCTGTAAAAAATATGTGTCTCTGCACTCTTCCTTATGCAGACAGTGTTGTGGATGGGGAGATGCTGTTGAGTTGGTTCTTGTCTAACTGCAGGCACCCTTCTGAAATTAATTTTGCAGCATCACAGCAGAGTGCAGTAAAGCAGGGCCAGATGTCCAGTCTTACTTCTAGTCCTCTTATTTTAAACAAAAGTTGTATTTGTACCAGTTTTGTTTAGGAATTAATGCATAGAATAATTAAAACTTAATGTGGGAAGAAATGATACTGTTCATTATATCCAGCAGGGTAGTACCTTCTGCATTTTCCTGTAATTTTGGTGTGGGGATAATTGAAGTCTTGATAGTATGAAGGGGGTAATTGAATGCACTGACCCTCCAGTTCATTAAATAAAGTAGGCCAAGCTCCATGATCAATGGAAAGCATGGGGATTAAAAAAAATAATAATAAAATACTGTTAGATATAACCACTTATTCTTGTATGCAGCATTTCATGTGGACTTTGGCCTAGTTTGTTTGATCAGCTGTTTTGGAATCTTTCAGACATCTTTTGGGGGGTTAAAATAAGGTTTTTTTGGTAGAAAAGCTTTAGGTATTAGATAGCGTTTCAGCCCATATTTATGTCCTCTGACAGAACACATAAAAAGCTTTTGTAGTGGCCACCATTGCACAGACATAGGAAAGACAGTGATATGATACTCTTTTGCTTTGTCTGTCTTTGTCTTTCTCTCTTTCTTTTTTGCTTTTCTTTCTTCCCTTTTTCTTTCTTTTTCTTTTTTTCTTTCTCTTCCTTTTTCTTCCTCTTTTCAGTGATAACCATCATCTGCTCATTGTGAACAAAACAGGCAAAAAATTTAAGTCTGAGGATTAAGATCTTCATTTTTTTGCTTGTGCATTCCAATTGTTCTTAAAATATTTGGCAATGTCAATTAGTAACTGAGCAGAGTTAGCTGATGAACACAATTTTCCACTAGACTGAGCACCCTATTGTTGTCGAGCTAACAGCAGATTTCTGAGGTCATTATCATTCCCTGGTAGCTTGGCCCAGCTGCTTCATGCTGCAAAAGCCAAACTTCAGACTGGAGCGGTGGGATGGCATGCAGCAACAGGGGGCTGTGAGGGGAGGGTTGCGGTGCGCACAGTGAGGCTGCGATAAGGCATTAGAAACTGAGGAAAGTAAAAGTTTCTAGGTGTTTCCAGGGAAATCTGCTTTCCAGCCTGGCTTCCTGCTCCCTTTCAGCCGCCTTCTCTACCTCAAGGACTGGTTTAATTTCTCTAATTGGACAACTGTGGAAACAACAGGAAAACATACTTTCTGTCAGTCCCTAAAGGAGGACTTGAACTAGCCCACTGCCTTGATGTTTCCTTGGGCAGGTGTTATGTTTTGCTTTGATTTGGTTTGCCAAGCAGGGACATGGGGAGAGGTAGGGGAAACACTTGGGTTTTTTTCCCTCCAGTGACTGAAGATATTTTACCTTACAAAATAGCTGCAAATACGGAGCTTGAGAACTGCAGGCAGCTAGCACTGCTTTGGCAAGTTGTCAGTCCTGGAGGATGGCACACAGAACTTTCATTGTGGAAATGCTATTTAATATAGGCGTTTTCGCTTTCTGCCTTTTTTTCCTTTTTTTTTTTTTTTTTTTCCTCTTTTTGTCTTTGTTGGCCTCATTTGGTATCAGGTTCAGTGAGATGCAAAGCTGCACTTTTTTAAAGCTCAGCTGTTATAACTGAGCGCCATATGCAGCCTTTCAATCCCTGATATGGAATACTGTACATGCTGCTCCATGTTTGTGAGAGATTTACAGGAGCTTGAGTTTGTGTGTATTAAAGCTGTGTACATCTAGACATTTGGGAAAGTGCTTACAGCAAAGCTGCTGCGGGCACAGGCCTATACTAATAACCTGGCAAAGAGTCAGCTTTTACTCTTACATAATGCCTTAAATTGCCATCTCTGTTGAAAGGTCAGGGTTTACTTGTAGGGATCATCATGGTGGTCCCAAATCTGTTTTGTTTCTCTTTTTTCCCCCTTTTTATTTTTTTTTTTTTCACACTGGCTTAATTGCAGACTCATTTCCTTTGCTTCAAGACATAAAGAGCAACTCTAAGAGGCTTATTTTACAAGTAGAAACACTATAGCTAAGTATCTTTAGTAATGTTTTGACGTTATAACATTAATTAATGATGTTTGAAGGGCTAGGTTTCATTTATAGGTGCATTGCTGTACATCTAGGATCAATACCACTAACACTACTGAAATAGTAGAATTAGCCCAACATTGCTACTGTCAGTCTGTACTCCAGGATGAGTAACAGCTGCAAAAAGGGGCACTGTAGTAAAAAAAAAATAAGAAAACACCTCCCTGTTGTGTCTTTGCAAAGCAATTGCGTTATGACCTCTGGAGAGGGACACAGCGAATGTTCTACAAGGCAGATATCCAAGTCCTGTCGTGAAGAGAAGACTGGAGACTGCTTCTCTTTCCTGTCTTGTGACATGTTCAAGTAATGCGGTCTATTGATACTGAGAATGTGATAAAAAAATGTAGTTTTAATTGATAGGAAAAAAACCAAAGCCTAAGCCTGAGTTTTGTGTGTAGCCCTCAGATAGTCTGATGTGTCTGTGTGCAAATAGGTAAGGAGGATTTTAAAGGATGGCATGAGGTGATATATTTATTATCAGGACAGCTCTCAGCTACACTGAAGGGATGTTTGTTTTAATTTGAAAATTAAATAATGAATTTACGGGTTCAGCGTAAATAAGACCCCAGATGTGAACTTCTTCCAAACTCTCCAGTTCTCCTCCTCTGTTTCACTGATCTCTGACATACTGAAACCACAAAGTATTTCTGTGGTGTTTCAATGTCATTTACAGGTTGTTTCTTGGCATTTGTTGAGGCACTCTCACAGGTTACAGAGGCACCATTAATTTGTTATGGTGGGATCTAACATGGCATGGCGAAACCTGAAATCCAGCCCAACCCAGTGTTGCCTTTCCAGGGAGGCCACTGTTTCTCCTAAGCCTGCCTTTGTGCCCTAGTGTCACCCCCCAGGTTAGCATACAAACTCACAAGTCTTGGGAGAAGGTCGCCATTTCTCAGAAATACTGACTAAGGAACAGGATTTTTGTTCATGAAGTCCTGAATCATTTTAGCAAAGCACGTTGTCCATCTTCTTGGTGAAGCAGTAAGTGAATATGGATAAAGAAATTGGCGTCCCTGTTGGCTTCAATTGCTGTCACTGGGCAGAGACTCTCATTGTTTCCCAAAGTGATGCTCATCCCTGAGTGAAAAAAAGGGATGTGAATTCTGACCCTTTTCATATGTGATAGCTGTGTCTGAGGGTGTTTTTGAGTACCTGTGGTAGGGCCATTGCTGTTGATCAGTTTGTACCTGCATCAGCTGGCGATGCTCAAGGGGAGTTTAAGAAGCCTTTGGCTAACACTGTTACCAACTGAGGAAACTTCACCCTTGTCCGTGGCAAACCCACCCTGAGCTTTTGGCATCTTCTCTAGTCATGGCTTGATCTGTTTGCGCCAACTTAATGCTCTTCTGTCTTATATGAAAATGAAGTTTCCCTACGTTTATGTTCAAAGATCTTGCTACCTAGGCTAGCTGTAGTTTAAATAGTCTCAGCATGTATTAGAGAGTTACTTTGGGATCAAAATAAAATCCAGAAGCTTGGCTGCACTTTCCCAGGCTAACATATAAGTGACTATTATCAAAAGTGAGGGGGAAGAAGAGGGGGAAGGAAACATTAGGCAGAGGTCCAAGAATAGGCTGAAATACCAGCCTGCTATTTTCTGTTTATGCACCATGGTCACGCGGAGCATGACATTCCTAGGAGCTCAGTCACGGGTAGCCTAAGTCCCTGAAGGACCAGAAGGCCTCAGATACTGCAGGTCCACCTGAGGCATTCAGCCCACATTGCGAGTTCCTAGGGTGGGCTCTGGCGGGGTCCGAGATCCTCCAGGGACAGGTCCCAGAGCTTCCCCACCTGCATCCTTCACCCCAGGGGAGGTCAGAAGGAAGGCATGGAGTCTTGTCGGATCAAACAAGCTGTAGTGGAGTCTTACAAGAACCCAGCTTTGGTGAGAACAGCTGTCCCACAGTGCCAGCATGCCTCTGAAGGATTTTCCTCCTCTCTCTTTTTCTTCGTTCCGTGGTGGCAGTATTCATCCCTAATGATGCTCCTTTATCTTCTGCTACAAAACACACCCAGTATTTCTAGACAGTTTTCCACTTCTTCCCAGATTTTTGTTCTCTAAACTTTCATTGCCACCTAGCCTGAACAGAGACTTTGAGAGGGCACAGTGGAGCAGCCATGCTTTGGGCCTCTTTTAAATACTAAACTACAGAGTAGGATGGGACTTCTGGGCCATGCCTGTGATTTTGGGCTTATTTCTGACCTTCCTAAAGCAACAGAGATTCTACAGCATTAAAGTTAGGGATCTCCCTCGTTAGAAAATTTACAAAATATATGATAGAGTCATCTCTACTTATTTTTCGGATGTGCTTTGTAAGGATGGCTGTAAGTGGGATTGATATAATCGTCCTTCTGTTAGCTGTGATTCCTGCTCATTTCTGACTTGTGTTCTAGCTGTGTTTTTCTCATGTGTCTCTTTTTAGGTGTCTTCATTAGGTTTTTAGGAATGCCTTAGCACATATATCATTGGCTAATGTAATTGAAAACTGATCTACTAACATCTTATCTAACACTGAGGTAGGGGAGTAGGCTATTTATCAAAGACTGCATAATTTTCCCTTTTAATGATCTAACAAAGCTATTCAGAGGAGGATAGAAGCAAATCTGAAAAGACTTTCTGAAATGTCTTTACCATCCTTCTTAAGTACTTCACACTTTCCTGGTAGATTTATGGAATACCAGCTATGCTCTGACTGAGACCAAAAGGGGATTCAAAGATTTCTGTGAACAAAAGAAAAGCAAACAGCCATTTTTCATCATTTGGAGAGAATTCAAGGAAAGAA
This sequence comes from Neopsephotus bourkii, assembly GCF_033783945.1. Lineage (NCBI taxonomy): Eukaryota > Metazoa > Chordata > Aves > Psittaciformes > Psittacidae > Neopsephotus > Neopsephotus bourkii. The sequence goes on from NW_026901689.1 coordinate 503,384, forward strand.
GAGTACATCTTTGATTTTGATTATTAACTGGAAATAGATGGGTATATAAGAATGCCATGTATGTAAATAGGAAAAATTACAGAAGTGGAAGTTGACAGTTACTGCTCTTTTGTATATTCTAGTGCTTTTATTTTAATCTTATGGACATAGATGTGTGATTTTTTTCTGTCTGCATGTGCATCCCTGATCAAGGAAATATTTATTATGATTAATATTTTCCATGTTATTACTGCCACTAAGAAAGTAGGCAATGAGGTCTTGAAGGGGAGGAGTTTGACTATCAAGTATTCTATTATTCTATAATATTATTTGTTTTCTTAAAATAATTATGATGCCAGAACCATGAAGAACATTAAGTCAACATGCAACCACATTTAGCACACAATGGTATCAGGCTCATCACAGTTATTTCCTATTCTGTGTAGATAAAATACTATGGTTGCTCAGATGCTACTATCTAGTAACTGTGTAAATGCTGACTTCATGATGGTGGCCGCTGTAGTATAATTATAATGAACCTTCTTTGTAAGAGATGTAAGGGCTGAAAGTGGATGTTACTGAAAACGGCAAGCATTAGTAGAGGGTAAATACAGAACACTTTATATTACTGTTTCTTTGGCTGTTTGATGTTTGAATCCATGTTTGTTACTCATCTACCAAAACATCATAGGTACTATCTTATATGTTAAAGCTCAACACAGCAAGTCTGTCTGTACCAAAGACAGTGCCTGATGGCTGGATTGTGTTACCTTTCCTGCTCTACACTCAACCTTCTTGTGGACCACAGGTTGAGTAATTGGGAAGACAAATTGAAGTCAGTGAGGCTGCTGAAATAACACCAAAGAATAGTCCCCATTTCTTTTACACTGAAAGAACTGTGAAAAGACCTGGAACTCTGTTTATGGCAGCCAGAACTGAAGAACTCACAGCTGTGGGTACAATTTATGCCCATCAATTCCCAGCTATTCTCCTTCCAGCAACCCTGTGGTAAATAGCAGTTTTTTGCAAACATATCTTAGTGCAAGAAAGGATGCACAGTAGTGACCCTGGTGCAGGTTCTCAGTCTATTGAGGAGAGTGATTAATACCAGAATTAGACATGCTGCAGATACCTTGGTTTTTTTTTTATGTGCAGCAGCACTGAAGTGATCTCATCAACTATCTGAACATTCAGCAAGTCCAAAATCAAATGCTTGTGTGTCAGATATACACAGCTGTATTTGTACTGTTGCTCTATCTAAAGAACATGCCAATTGCTTTACTTAGAGTGAGTTGAGAGAGAAACTCATTAGTAAGAACATGTATAGCATTATCAATGAAAAACATTATTGTTCTTTTCCTCAGTGGCTTTAGTGTCCTTGCTTTTCCTTTCATAGGAGTCCGTGATAATATATCTTCAGACAATGTGGGGCTGATTCACTACTCCCGTGCACAGTGTGTCATCATTTACACCTCTGCACAGTGAGTGGGACATAAAGACCCATTAGAAAGTAGCACTTTGTGCTAGTTTACATGTGTTTTGAAAAAAACATAAATGATTCTGCAAGGCAATATGATTGTGTAGGGCACTGTTTTTATTTTATTTCTCCCTAAAAGTACATGAAATGAACTTTTATCAACCAAACCTGAGCAGAGCTGAATATAGCAAAGTTAATTTTTTTTTACAGTGAAAGAAGGATATGCGGCTGTACAGTCAGGTATCACAGTTAGAAGGTCAGTGAGTGTGTCCTCATCCAGTGATGTCATCTTACTGGGGTTTTGGTTATTTTCTGCCCTTGACTGGCATTAAGCTCCTGCCCCTTCTGTTGAAAGAATTCTGACTGATTAAACATGTTTTGTATTTTTAACTTCCTGACAAGTATTTCAAAAGCACTGCTGACTTGAATTTAGCTTGATGAGTCTAGTGAGCCTAGAAAACATGGTAAGTTTTTTGAAGTTAAATCCTCAACACACTGAACTACTGTGCTTGTTCATCATCTGGGTTTTCACAGCTCTAGTCAGAATTTCAAAAGATTCCTTGGCCAAAGAAAATAACAGACGTTAAGTAGCATAGGGCTTTCTTAAATTGTAAAGTAAATTTTGGCAAGCATAGAAGGCAGTGTTTCAAAACTGTCTGTTTTCATTGTTGCTGTGTTCGCAGAAAGGCCCATAGGAGAAAAACCAAAAAGAGAATTAAGATTACTGTATTGAGAATAAATATATAAAAGGTCAGATTAAAAAAAAAAAATAGGATAAAGTCTCTAATAGTGAGCTTTCAGACACTGGGTTCAATTCAGTATTTTTCAAAACAGTCACTGATGAGTAGGTAGCATGATAGAGACAAGGTGAAAGTCAGATCAATTTAAAATAGTTCTGTAAATTCTTGAATGAAAATGGAAAAAAAAAAGAATCCCACAACCAAAATGCATTTGAGCTGATTGTTTTATGTCATTTCCTTATATTCTGTGCAGAAAACAGTTTCTTTAGTTGTATCTTTAACTATATTTAATCAGATTCATAAAGCTTGTTCCCAGCTGCACATGTGGAACCATACTGAAAATTGAGGATTAAAGAAAATAGGTTGCAACTGCAATCAAAACCTTGAAGGCATAATGTTTTTTACTTTCAAAATACCACTAGTGAGTATCCTTCTAATCCAGCTTCTTCACGAAAAAACTGTGGGACAGGTAAACTCCTTCTCTAAGGGATAATATGAACATTAGTTGACATTTATACAGTGGAAGGATGGGTGAGCTGATGAGCATGTAATAGTTATTATGTAGGTGTTTCTTTTATTCATTTTCTTTTGTTATCTGGTTTTATAGTTATTTTTTTATTTTATTTGTGTAATGGTTAAGGATACAGTAATAGAAGTAAGAATAGAGTCATTTGCCGTTCTAATGACAGTTAATATCATCTATTGAGGTATAAATTAGAAGGCCAGCAGTATGAACTAGATGTCTTCCCAGTTCATGATTGGTATTTTGTCGGTGTGACCCTGTCTCACACCCGTGATCAGACTCAGTGGGCAGTTAACACTGAGCTAACCAGGTTTGTCTGCCTGTGCAGTGCCAACAACAGCAATATCACTTCTTTTAAAAACATGCAAGATTGTACACCAGGAAAGAGGCACCACACTTCACAAAAGCTGTTCACCTACTCTGTTGCAGTCTGAAAAAGGGTGTGCATGGAAATACCATTAGAAGTAGGTTTTGGTGACATAAATATTGCATCTAGTATTTTCTTAGACTCTTACCACTTATACTACATTCTGCTGATAAATTCAATGTAGCCTATATGCAGAGAAAGGGATGTAGAAATAGATAACCTATGATGAAGCACTTGGGTTATAAGGTCTTCCTTTTGATTATCTGTGTCTGGATAGGTGAACAAAAACTCAGAACTTCCCTTAAGACAAGCAACGTGTAGTGTTTGCTGGCATGTTTGCTTCCCTTTCAAATATTATACAGACTATACCAACAAAAGGCAGATTAGACTTTGCATCAGATTTTCTAGAGCTCTATCTCCTTGCCTTTGGACTCCAGCTTGAATTTTATACTTCTGGCTGAAATTGCTGAAGAATTAAGCTTCTATGTGCACTGTTTGTATGTAACAGGCTTTCCCAAGTGACTCTTTAGCACTGTTAAAAAACAAAACCAAGACTGACAGTAAGATTTTCATAAATGTAAATGCATTCTATTTAAAAATGTCTCATGGCATCTTTCTGTAATGACCATCTTTTCACTGCATGCAGAGTACTGGTGGCATTAGTGAATTAAAAAATACACAGATTTTCAGGGATTTCGGCCTGATTTGTGTTTACAGTATAGATATTTCTCACAGTTCATCAGTGTGGTGGAATTAATGTATAGGAAGAAATATGACATAGATACACTTTCAAGCCTTCCTGACAATGCCTGACTGTGCACTGCGTAAGTATTAAGGTGCACTAATCATAGAATCATAGAATAGTCAGGGTTGGAAAGGACCTTAAGATCATCCAGTTCCAACACCCTGCCATGGGCAGGGACACCTCACACTAGACCGTGTCACCCAAGGCTCTGTCCAAACTGGCCTTGAACACCGCCAGGGATGGAGCATTTGCAACCTCCCTGGACAACCCATTCCAGTGCATCACCACCCTAACAGGAAAGAACTTCCTCCTTATATTCAATCTAAACTTTCCCTGTTTAAGTTTTAACCCATTACCCCTTGTCCTGTCACTACAGTCCCTAATGAAGAGTCTATCCCCAGCATCCTTATAGGCCCCCTTCAGATACTGGAAGGCTGCTGTGAGGTCTCCATGCAGCCTTCTCTTCTCCAGGCTGAACAGCCCCAACTTTCTCAGCCTGTCTTCATATGGGAGGTGCTCCAGTCCGCTGATCATACTTGTGGCCTCCTCTGGACTTGTTCCAACAGCTCCATGTCCTTTTTATGTTGAGGACACCAGAACTGTACACAATACTCCAAGTGAGGTCTCACAAGAGCAGAGTAGCGGGACAGGATCACCTCCTTCGACCTGCTGGTCACACTCCTTTTGATGCAGCCCAGGATACAGTTGGCTTTCTGGGCTGCGAGCACACACAGAAGCCAGTGCATGTTCATTTTCTCATTGACCAACACCCCCAAGTCCTTCTCCTTCAGGCTGCTCTGAATCTCTTCTCTGCCCAAGCTGTGCCTGGGATTGCTCCAGCCCAGGTGTAGGACCTTGCACTTGCCATGGTTAAACTTCATAAGGTTGGCATCAGCCCACCCCACAAGCATGTTGAGGTCCCTCTGGATGGCATTCCTTCCCTCCAGCGTATCAAGCGAACCACACAGCTTGGTGTCATCGGCAGGCTTGCAGAGAGCACACTCAATCCCACTGTCCATGTTGCAACAAAGATGTTGAACAAGACCAGTCCCAACACAGATACCTGAGGGACACCACTCATAGTAATTCTCCAGTAGTTCTCCAGCTAGCATTCTGTTGTAATCAGTTGCATCAGGTGTGGGTTTAGTACAGTGATTTGGAGCCAAACATGAGTGTAGTGACAATTTTTGCTGCTCTTCTGTAAATGTTTTTTTCAGAGACACTTCTTTCTTCAGTGCCTGTCACTAGATAATTTTTTTTAAAATCCTCATCTGAATTTTCATATTTATTTTTTAATTTCCTGTCAACAGAAACAGAATCAGTGGTTCTGACTGTTACTGATACTTAAAATGTGGGTGTCTGGGGGTTTTTAACACCCTAGTTACTGTGCCCCTTTAAATTCCCTTTGGTTGTTTTTTACCTCTAAACAATCTTTCATTACCAAGTTGTTTATTTGAGAAGAAAGTGAGATTGTCTCTTTGTATTGCTGAATAACATCACTCTTTTTCTCCAGAAGTCATTGCACACTGACATCAATATTGTTCTTCATTAGATGATCTGTTGCCTGAAAGTATCTTGGTGACACTGAACTTGAAAACAACAAGAGTACAAGTGTGAGGATGCCTGGAGGCAGAGACTGGCAATACCTTGCTCAAGCAAATATCCAAAATAATTTTTAAAAGGCATTAGCAAATACAAACCACCCCCACAGAGGTAATTTTCACCTCTGAATCCTTTGCTTGTTTTCTTAGTCCAGCCCAGACTTCTGCCGTTGCTGTTACAATGCTGCAAGCCAAGTCCTACCTAGCAACGATAACCGTGTATAATAATTTAAACTATTTACAGCTGCTCATATTGTCCAGACAATTCTAGGTGCTTTCCAACAATGAAAAGTGGTTTCTATCTCCAAAATTTATGTGTGTATAGAAAAAGAACTTTGATTTCACAAAGACCACAATTAGCAATGCGTTGTAATTGCTGTTCTCTGATTACTTGGAAACCTTATATGCTCAATAGTTACATTAGAAAAGCTTACAATAGAGTTGTTTGTGAAATCTGTGCAAGTGTTCCTTCAATTTGTGCTGTGTCACAGATCATTTATTATGAACTTTCAAAATTCTTACTCCTGTGATTAGGTACATGTGATTAGTGGTGAGTTTGCCTATGAAGACTGGATGAGAATAGTCTTGTAGTCTTTGTAAATATTTGTCCATGCAAACTAAAATTTAAATTTTCTAAGATATTGTATTGCTCCCTTTAATTGTGCTGTTCTGTGAAATATTCCTCCCATGCCCTTGTTTAGTGTAGAAGGAAGAAGCACACAGGCATCCAAAGAAGCTGAGAAAATTCTCATGGTAATTTCCAAGCTCTGTAGAAGAAAATAGAAAAGTGTGTTTGTGAGGTCACCTCACAGGGAGAGGAGCTACCACAGTTGCAGTTGTCTCATAATGACCACAGCAGCTTCTGTCAGTTGTTTTCTTTTTTGACTTATAATAAAGCATCAATGAAAGACTTAGAATACATTCTCCTTTGGAATTATGAATTACATTGCCCTTCAGACAGGATGGTGGAAGGTGAGGCAAGTTTAAGAGCTGTGTGGCACAAAAGGGTATCCATAGTCTTCCTCTCTTAAGCAGCATGTACTACCTTTTGCTTCCAGTTCCCTCTTCCCACCTGGCCCCAGCTGCAGCTGACACCCTTCCAGATCAGGTGTTCTTGTGGCTACTAAAGCATAGGTTACTCAGAAGGTAATTTTAGGTGAAGTTCCTATAGCTATTACCCGTTCCAAGTACTTTTTGACTTACAAGGAATCAGAACCATGTGGCTCATTAATTGTCCTCTGATTACCAGCAAAGGCTTTGCCAGCCATGGTGGTGAAGCGAAATTCCAGCCTGGGGATCCCTGGTACACAGTAATTAAACACAGAGCTTGAACAGTTAATGCTTTGTTTGCATATCCTATTGGATAACTACTAAAGTTTCGTGGGTGAAATAGATAAAGTTGGGAAGTCTGCGGTAGAAGTGTTTGCCTTTATACTTATTTACTCACTGTTGTTGCCTTTGTACAATAATATCTTTCCCCTGAAGGCCTTTGAAAAATTTGTTCACAAAATAGAAAAAGAGTATGTTTGTTCTGGGTAAAATTTGGAAGCATTGTTCTGATGACACCTGTAAAACATAATTATAACTCCCATAGCTGTTTCCTCTCCTATTTAGAGAGGAAAATTCTTTGCCTCTAATCTCAGGTGCATACCTGTGGAAGGCTTAGATTCCTTCAAGCAGTATCAAAGTAATGATAACAGTGTGCAGCTGCTGACTGTCTTTTCCTTCTTGTTACTCACCCAGCTGTTTAGGGAAGAAGAAATAGAGAGAGAATATCTCTCATCAGCCATATGGCACAAAGTTTTATTTGCCACAGCAAGTTAAAACGCACATTATTGGTCAGCATCTTGAATGCAAATTTTGACGTAGCTTTTCAGGAGTACCAGATATAAGGGAAAAGGAGATCAGATGTATTTAATTTGCATTGTTTTATACCAAGTATATAAATACTTAATTCTGTCTCAGTGGAATTTCCTTGACTGGAGTCTGCCATATTCAAAAGATTGTGTGAGCATGCAGTGCAGACCTCAGTTCCTGCTTTGGGTCCTAAAGGGTAAATTAAGAACTGTTAAGACACCATTTCAGATTTCTACAATACACTTTGAGTTTGCTTACATCCTATATTATATAAATTAGTATTCTGGATCAAACAACTGGGCCAAGAAATCTGATCGATGTCTGTAGTAGCTGTTGATGTTTGTAGTGTGTATAGACAGTAGTTTTTCATTAAGAAAACGCTTTATTCAGTTGTTCTTTTTAAATTGAAAAAGAAACATGGAGTTAAGTGTGGGAAAAAGATTTCTGTCTTTAAAAAAACCCTGTCTTTTTTGAGTACAGGTAAATATAAGAGGAGAAGTGAGGGACTAATATGTGTGGAGGTATTATGAGTCTCTATTCTAGAAATTGAAGTGGAAAATAAGATTTGGGGAGTTTGACTTTGAAAGTTAAGTGTATTCACTTTGTAGACTTTTTTTGCCATTTCATGTGTGCATCTGACTGGAACTCCTTTGGTTATGGACATACTGGCTGCAAATGTGCTGTTTGGGAGAAATGAGGTTATAGTGAAACGCAGATGGTAAGAGCACATCTCTGCATCTAACGTTAGGGGCATGACTTAAAAAAGTTTAAACTGTGGGGGATTGTAATCCAATTCATGTTGCTTATCACAATATTATGAGAATGCTTTTTTTCTCTGAAACCTATTATATTTCCAAAGGATTTTAGAATATGATTAACTTTGTTCTCCTTTTAATATACTTAACAAGACATTCCAGAAAGAATAATATCGAGTTCTAAGTGTCTTTAATACGCAGATGTCAAATAACTCTCTTATCCCTGATTTTCTTATGAATTGATCAGAGTACTATTTACGTTCTGTGTGTTGTTTTACCCTAAATGCTGGTAAGGTAGAGATATTAAGATACCATATGTTTACGGCATTTTTGCACAAGTTCTAATCGTAGAATCATAGAATGGTTAGGGTTGGAAGGGTCCTTAAGATCATCTAGTTCCAACACCCCTGCCATAGGCAGGGATGACTCACACCAGACCATGTCACCCAAAGCTCTCTCCACCCTGGCTTGAACACTGCCAGGGATGGAGCATTTGCAATTTCTTTGGGCAACCTTTTCCAGCACCTCACCACCCTCACAGTAAAGAACTTCTTCCTTATATCTAGCCTGAACTTTCCCTGTTTCAGTTTGAACCCATTACCTTTCATTCTGTCACTATAGTCTCTGAAGAAGAGTCCCTCTCCCTCATCCTTGTAGGCCCCCTTCATATACTGGAAGGCTGCTATGAGGTCTCCATGCAGCCTTCTCTTCTCCAGGCTGAACAACGCCAGCTTTCTCAGCCTATCTTCACACAGGAGGTGCTCCAGCCCCCTGATCATCCTCGTGGCCCTCCTCTGGACTTACTCCAACAGCTCCATGTCCTTTTTATGTTGAGGACACCAGAACTGCACACAATACTCTGAGTGAGGTCTCAACGAGAGCAGAGTAGAGGGGCAGGATCACCTCCTTCGACGCTCCTTTTGCTGCAGCCCAGGATATGGTTGGCTTTCTGGGCTGCGAGCACACACAGAAGCTGGCTCATGTTCATTTTCTCATTGACCAACACCCCCAAGTCCTTCTCCTTCGGGCTGCTCTGAATCTCTTCTCTGCCCAGCCTGTAGCTATGCCTGGGATTGCTCCAGCCCAGGTGTAGGACCTTGCACTTTGCTTTGTTGAACTTCATAAGTTTGACACTGGCCACCTCTTAAGTGTGTCATGGTCCCTCCATCCCTTCCCTCCAGCGTATCAACCAAACCACACAGCTTGGTGTCATCGGCAAACTTGCGGAGAGCGCACTCAATCCCACTGTCCATGTTGCAACAAAGATGTTGAACAGGATGGGTCCCAACACCCACCCCTGGGGGACACCACTTGTTACCCATCTCTATTTGGACATTGAGCTGTTGACTGCAACTCTCTGAGTGCAGCCATCCAGGCAATTCTTTATCCACAGGGTGGTCCATTCATCAAAGTTATGTCTCTCCAGTTTAGAGACAAGTTTGTCTTGTGTACATGTTTCTGATGACACTGTGTTGGGGTACTGGTTTGCAGAGTTATTAAGTTGGTATAGAAAGTATTGTGATTGGCAAGCCAGAATAGTTTTTCTGGTTGATGCCATAAAAAATCACTGTATACTAAAGTTATTTAAAAAATAGACATGCTTTTTCCATTTGGTTAATGATTCTGGATAGTATAATCCAGATGAGTGGTTAGGTCTCCTATATTTTAAACAGTCTCTGTTGTGTGATTCTTAATGTCCTTTGACTTGTACTTCATAAAGTAACAAGAAATGTTTGATCAGATAAGAATCTTGTTTTCTAAGAATAGCTGCTTAAGTGGTTCTGCACCATCTTACAAATGTTTAATCTCATATGGTGAGGTGTTATTGCTTAAAAGTTAAGTCTTGATCCATACAACCGGTACAATTGTTGGTTTTTTTCCTTATAGAAACACTGTAATTAAAGCTATCATGAGAGGATTCAAAAAAAGATGTGCAATATTTTTCCATAATATATGATTTTTCTTCATCCAATGGCCCATGCTGCCATGTTTTTCACTATTTCTATTGCTGTTACTTAAAAGGCTTTGATAAATATAATAGGCTTTGCATAATGCCTCCAATGTAAGTCACTTCCAGCATACTTTAGTGTGCAGTTAAAACAACTCTTGCCATTACCACTCTGAGGTGATTGTACTTTATTGTGGTACCAAATAAAATTACAAATAGAAATATTCCTTCCTTCACTCACCTATATTTTAAAAGAATATTAATATAAAAACAACATTTCTGTAATGTATTCACTTAAAAATCTTTTTAGATCTTTTTCTTCCAATGTTCATTAGGAATTATTTTGCCTTAGAAATAGATTAACATTTTAGAATATATATACTTTCTGGGAAAATTACTGTGCAGTTGGGAGCATTTTTGCAGCGGACAAGACAATGCAACACAGAAGGACCATTTTGTAGTAGTATATATGAAATGGGAAAAGCCGTACTTCATTTCAACATAATCTTTTCACTACTTCTCTCAAGAATATGGTTACATATCTGCCAGTTCTAGATCTGTGCATGCGCCGATAGCAGAATCTGTCTCTCTGTCTTCTAACCCAAGGTGACAGCTTTGTTAGTTTTGATGTGGTTATTTCTTTCTCCATAGTGAGTAAGCAAGGGAATAAAGAGATGGAAAAGCAAGAAAGCTTTTTCCCCCCTATTTGTTATTTTCCCAGGAATAACAGCTTTAGGGGATGAGTGTTCTGTTGCAAATGACTACCATGCAATTATGAGAATGCCTTAAATAAAATGGTATTATTACAGGATTTAATAATGCAATGGTGGAAAGGCTCAAAAGCAATGAGGTGAGTTAGTGAGTCTGAAATTAAATTATGTAACTTAACCAAGGCCAGATATTGTTAAGCATAGCTCAGTAATATCATTCAAGTGTTTTCTTATGAAACTGTCTGCATCATATAAAAATGGAATTCTTGTCTGAGGAAGTCCAACCCAACATCAGTGTGTTGTTGGAGCTGATACCCAGGATTTCTGACATTTCTGGGTTTTGTTATGCTGTCTGGAATGGTGAGCAGCAGTCTCCTGAATGGATTTTCCTTTAAATGGACATAACTGAAGGGCTATGTTTATGTGTTTTATTGTGTTTACTAACTTAAGCTATAAGAGAAAACCAGGCAACCAAAATGACAATGCAATATAGTCATCTCCAGCTGGATGAAAAGTTACCAAATCGTTGATCCATTTATCTTACAGTACATGAAATATTCAGGAGACATCTATGTGCATAATGGTTGCTTCATGGCTATCTGCCCAAAATCAGTCTAAGAAGCTCCATCCTTGAAGCCTCAGCTCTGACATACCACCTTTCTCATTCTTCACTAGAATGTATTTACGTTTAAGGATATTGAAGGTTATGATTGCTTTGTAGCAATCTGCTAGTGCAGAGCAGAAGAGACAAGCAGCTCTAAGCATACTGTACTACTGATTCCTTCCACTGAAGTCCCCTGCACTGTGACTCCTGTCAGAAATACATGATGTCTAGCAAAAACCTGCATTAGTACTTGGTTGGAAAATTTGCTAGTAGAATTGTCTCAAGGAACTAAGAAGGCAGTCAAGCCAACAGCTTCTGTTTCTCTTGCCCTAGAATCTCATGATGAGGTTTTTTTAATGAATTTGGTCTGCCTTGCAGCTTATCTTTAAGGTTACAGAGATCTTCTGCACATCTATACCGATAACAATCCTAAACTACTGGCTTAGACAGCTAGATTAGAAAAGTATTCCTCTATGTGTTTTAAGTTTTGAACAAATCTTCATATCCTTCTTTTTCTTTTGCCTCTCAGATATTGAATAGATCAAATTTTGACCGATACCGACTTTGTCTCACAAGTCCTTAACCAGAGTTCACATAGTTTGCCTGCTTAAGAGAGGTTACCAGGGTTTACAGAGTTTAAGCTTTGGTCAGCATTAACCTCCAAATTTATTTATTTCTGAAATGATGAGGGTCTTTGATCATGCACTCCACATTTAATACAGTTTCATTGATGACTTCCATTGTCAGAATTAACTGAAAACTTAAAAACATTAAGGATTGTTAATCTCATATTGTCAGAAACGAAACTGCATTCTGTCTGGTGCCTGTCTTGCTGTCACTCATAGCTTGCAGTCTCAGAAGGAAGCGCTGTTTATTCTTCTCCTGTCTTCCATGTTTTCAGTTTCAAATCTGGGAAGGTTTTTAACTTTCTCTTAGGAGATTTAAATTCTTTCACTATTTACTTGTAGTAATATGTCATATTCAGCAATCACCCAGTGCCTTTCAGTGACTGAAGAAATCTGTCCAGTAACTGTTTCCAGTTGACTCTTCATAATGACGACAATTTCCTAATGTCCTGATAGGGTGTTTTATCTGGAATGCTTAGTCCTCTTCAGGTGTGCTTTCCAGTACCATACCGAATCAAAAGAAACCTTTGCTGGCAGCTCCAAGTGAGTTTCAGTGAGAAACTTAATTTTCAGTGATGTAAAATTTTCCAATATCCCAATCCACAGTTGAAAAATTCCTGATTCACTTGGGATCTGAGGGTGTTCTAGGGCTAGGACATAGAACATCAGTAGGTTGCAGGTAGGTTATCATGTCCTCTCATGATCCTGCTGGTAATCCCCATCTGTCATCTTCATTTGGAGTGGGGGTTGAATAGCTAGAGTCTTGAGACCACTGGTACTTTTCTCTCCAGCTTTTTTGTTTTGCTTATTTATTTATTTTAGTACTGAACAGAGATTCTGATTGAAACCCGTTGAGTTTCTTAACAGCACTTTGCTGCCTCTGCTTTTAGAAGATGATGTTTGGGAAAAGTCTTGGTTGACTCTCTCGGGTACTATGTATTCATAAGCTTTAAAGATTTCTTTGCATGCATACTTATTTGTAGGTGATGTCCACTGTTTACAACAGGGTGCTATACACTCCCTTTCTTTTTATGGAATCTATTTTTGCCTTGTTTTCTGATGTTTTCTAGAGAGATCGGTGTTTTATTCCAGAGTGGACAGATCCGTTTATATTAACACATTGTTTCAACTATTCTTAAAATAAAAAAAATTAACCAGCATTACTTGTTCAGCTTCTTTCATGTCTGACAAATGAACAGCTAGCTTTTACACAATACTTTTTTGTTATTAATTCTCAAATGAATTGAGAAGAGTTAAAATGTTGCTAATTCCATTCTATGTTGCAAAACTAAGGCAAGAAAGGGAAAAGAGTTTGCTTGAGGTCTTTCAGTATTCCAATGGAAGAGTCAGTGGAGCATCTCTGAGTTTCAGTCTAGTGATTTATATGCTAGCCTATATTGAGATTCTGTAGTTGGATTCTGTAGTTCTTTTTTTAGAAAATTGCAGATCTTTCTGCAGCCAGTATTCATCATGAGTAGGTCCAAAGTAAAAGTATTATTGTATCAGCTATCAAGTAGGTTGATAACTCTGTATTTGCATTATTCTTCTTGGACTGGCTGAGACCATTTTTTTTCTGTCATACAATGGCAAATGTCCAGTATACTGAAATAGATGCAATTACAATAGAAATTAGTGTGAGTTTTTAACCAGGCAGCTACAATAAGTAGCGGCTGCTAAGCTATACTAGTTGTTGAATTCAGACAATTGATGGAATACCCTAGAACTGTTTTAATTTGTATGTTGACTGATGTATAACCATAAGCAATCCCACAAGCAGCTAGAATACTCTTTAAGTTTCCATTCATTAAAGGCTAAATGTTCCTCATAGTTGTGGGTGATAAATTTATTTCTGTTTAGGATACTCTGTGTTTTGGAGAGGCCTTTAACATTCATAACAAACAAGTGGGCAGTTGAAATACTATTCCCTAATGTCACCTCCAGATCACTTGGTCTTCTAGCCAGCCAAGGGATCATAAAATACTCTTTCACCTTGCATAGGATCACTGCCAGCTGGCTGACTGGTTGCAGAGGAACATGCATAGGTTTGGCCAACTTGTGCTAACACCCAGGAGAAACTGGATCATAGAGATAAAAATCAGTTGTTAATTGGCAAGATAGATTCATTTGGTCTCTGAGGAAAGAGAACATCAGTAAAAAAGCTTTATTATATCTGATGCTGAGGCTGATGGGTGGCCTTCCATTCGTGAGCATGACATAATTTAATACTTATTCCAATGTACCTTTTAATTTCATTATTTTCTGAGAACGTTTTTAGATTTCTATTATGGGAACTTAAGGAATTTGCTTCTCTCCATGCATTCTTCTTTTCATAGCCTGAAAGGAACTGTACTGTAATCAAAGCTGCAATTTCCTATTTAAATATATATCTGATTTTCTCTAAAATTATGGCATATTTTGTCAAATGGAAATAGTGGGTAACATCAAACTACGTCTCAGGCCGTAACACTGTTTTAATCAGGCTTTTAAAAGTCCAAGAAATTGTTCTGTTTGAGAATTTAGTCTTGGAAAAAGAAACATAATACTAAGCAGCAATGAGGGCCTAACCCAATCAACTTCACTGAAGTCATCAACCCAGTGACTAATGATGTTCATGAATTCACAGAGCCTGATTAAAGTTAGAAAGTGTTGTTTTAATGACCTTATGCAAGCAATTGTCAATTCTACACAGTTGAGGTGAATACTGCGTGCATATTTCAGGAAATAGATACATGCTGATATTTTAATAAAGCATATTCAGGTCTGCTAAATAATACTGTGTATGAGTCCAAATACAGCTGGTGGTTTTCAAGAGCTGGTGTATAATTTCTGGGGGATACAAGAATTTACTTTGAAGAACATCCTCTAAACATCAAGAACATCCACTGATATTATTAGATTTATTTATTTATTTGGGTATCTGTAGCTCACATTGCATTTTGTGAGCCATAAAATGATTCTTATTGTGATCAACCCTTTAATTTGGAAGATATCACTTATGTGGATTTAAAGTACTGGGGTCCTAATTTCTGACATTAGTTGTTTTTCTTAGAGCCTGCTGTTGGGCTGGTGCCATACAGTTACTCTGGGTTATCAAGTTGTGCACTGGTGATTCATAGCTAAAATTATGCTTGTTTCTTTGTCGTTGTTTTAAATCACACTTAAAATTATTAATAAAGCTACTTCAGGCTTTCTTACATGTTCCACTCCAGTTGAAATGAAACATCTCCTTTGGTGCCAGGACATGGTGGAGATTTAAATTGGCATAGTACCTCTGGAATCATCAGTCATTCCAGTGTACCAGATCTCTGGACTAGGTCCTTGGTTTCACAAATTTTTAATACTTTTTTTTTTTTTTTTAATAAGGAGGAAAAAATGACAGATTCAAATGATTTAAGAGAAATAAAATAGCAGCTTATCTCATCAGAAGCATATATGCCAATAAAGCCAACAACAACTGTCAAATGAAATAAACAAAATGAAGCAAGAATTTTCTAATGTGACATGTCTCCTTGACAGATAGTACTGCTTGGACCAGCTCTTGTGCTGGAACAAAGTAGCATAAGACTATGTATACTAGTGGAGATTTGCTGATTGTACCTACTGAGAAGCTGGTTCCTGTTATTTAAAATAATGGTCATATATATATTGGCTGTTTCTGTTCCTCTGTTTATTTGAAGAAGCAATCCACTTCTGAATTAAGAGGGTCTCGGGGTCTTTTCGTAAAATCATTCCAGCCATAGCACAAGGTTACTATTGAATCAAAGCTTCTTTCTATTTTGAAACTTTTCTGACTTGCATTTCTAACATAATTTTCTATGCTTATGTTCTAAGTGTTAACCATAAAAAATTTCTGTTTATTCTCTCTTTTGGGTCAGTCACCACTTGGGTGTTTCTGAAATAATAGATGTATATATACTGTCCAAAAGGATTTGGTGGGGGGTATATTTGAATCACAAAGGTGATTATGTTATTTTACTTAGGAAAAAGTCTTTTTTTACCCTTTTCCATATAAGAAAAGATAAAATCCTATGTAAATAGTAAGTGTTTTTCCTGTAATGAATGTTCCTTTCATTCTACATTTCTGTATAATATTGGAAATTGTGTTTTTATTAGAAGAGGCATTGGATGGAAGCCAACAATTTTTTCTTTTAACTTGATATTTTGGGCTCTGATCTTTGTTAAAACTACAATGGCATGTATCTAGTACAGTCAGAGGTCATTTCTATAGCTACTACCATTTCCTATCATTTCTGGGGAATGTTTGTTTTCAAAACAAAGAACTGGGTTAAAGCTTAAGTATCATATTTCAGAACATATTTCAAACTGAAATTAAGAATGCTAAAGCCTTTCCTTTAAAGGTCAGATGATATTTATTATTATTATAAAAATGATCTGTGATTTATGAATTTAACTTCTCGTAAACCTCCTTTGTAACAGAATATGCAGTCAGAAGCTTAACATTACATTGTTTTCCTTTGACAACGTATCCACGAGACCACTGCAGCTGTTCCTTTACTCACAATAGCAGATTAATTAACACAATCATATGCTGTTGGCTCCTACTCAATGAGTAGGTCTGCAGTGGGATAGATAGGTAAATCCTTTAAATGTGTATGAGATAAAGGATATACTATAGTAGTTTCATAACTAGCCAGTTTTGCTTCTGACTAGTCAGCCCTATCAGCAATGGTTCACTGACTACAGAAGCTGTGAGCTTACATTTCAAAGGCAGCCACACCTATTACAGAGCAATAATGCCTGAATCATTGCAAAAGTCAAATATGTAACAGCACAGGAACGCTGAGAAATCACCATATTCTACTAAAATAACAGGCAATCTGCTTCAAGCATTTTGAGTTTATAGAGTAGCCAGGAAAAAAAAAAGAAAGGGTATTTTTGTTGGTTGCTTCATTTCTTTTTAGGAAAAGTTCAATCATTGCTTTCTTTAAATATCTTAATCTGCTCATTATTCACTTTTTACCCACTGTGTATTAGAAATACTTGTAAGCAGCAGCCATGGCATCAGTTTTAAGCACCAAAAGAATTTTTCATCCATTTCCCTGTGTGTGCTAATGAACATGTGAGCAGCTAAATCTCCTTTTCCTAAACAAACAGTCCTCAGCAGCATGTAAGTATTTATTTGGCAACTTTAGCTGACATTTTAGTGTATGCTAAAACCTTTGTTATCAGTAATTTTTTTCCTTCCTTCCTTCCTTCCTTCCTTCCTTCCTTCCTTCCTTCCTTCCTTCCTTCCTTCCTTCCTTCCTTCCTTCCTTCCTTCCTTCCTTCCTTCCTTCCTTCCTTCCTTCCTTCCTTCCTTCCTTCCTTCCTTCCTTCCTTCCTTCCTTCCTTCCTTCCTTCCTTCCTTCCTTCCTTCCTTCCTTCCTTCCTTCCTTCCTTCCTTCCTTCCTTCCTTCCTTCCTTCCTTCCTTCCTTCCTTCCTTCCTTCCTTCCTTCCTTCCTTCCTTCCTTCCTTCCTTCCTTCCTTCCTTCCTTCCTTCCTTCCTTCCTTCCTTCCTTCCTTCCTTCCTTCCTTCCTTCCTTCCTTCCTTCCTTCCTTCCTTCCTTCCTTCCTTCCTTCCTTCCTTCCTTCCTTCCTTCCTTCCTTCCTTCCTTCCTTCCTTCCTTCCTTCCTTCCTTCCTTCCTTCCTTCCTTCCTTCCTTCCTTCCTTCCTTCCTTCCTCTCTTTCTCTCTTTCTCTCTTTCTCTCTTTCTTTCTCTCTTTCTCTCTCTCTCTCTCTCTTTCTCTCTTTCTTTCTCTCTCTCTCTCTTTCTATCTCTCTCTCTCTTTTCTTTCTCTTTCTCTCTTTTCTTTCTCTTTCTCTCTTTCTTTCTCTCTTTCTCTCTTTCTTTCTGTCTTTCTCTCTTTCTTTCTTTCTCCCTTCCCTTCCCTTCCCTTCCCTTCCCTTCCCTTCCCTTCCCTTCCCTTCCCTTCCCTTCCCTTCCCTTCCCTTCCCTTCCCCTTTCCCTTCCCTTCCCTTCCCTTCCCTTCCCTTCCCTTCCCTTCCCTTCCCTTCCCTTCCCTTCCCTTCCCTTCCCTTCCCTTCCCTTCCCTTCCCTTCCCTTCCCTTCCCTTCCCTTCCCTTCCCTTCCCTTCCCTTCCCTTCCCTTCCCTTCCCTTCCCTTCCCTTCCCTTCCCTTCCCTTCCCTTCCCTTCCCTTCCCTTCCCTTCCCTTCCCTTCCCTTCCTTCTTTCCCTCTGTCTTTCTCTCTGACTTTAAAGAGAGACATACCCTTCTGGGGAAAGAGGTAAGCAGCAAATTTAAGAAAATTTGCTTCAGGCTTTCCAGTCAAATCCATGAGGAAAAACAGTCGTGTGCCTTGTGACACTGTTTACACAAAAACTGAGAGCACAGCAAACTGCTGTGTTAAAATACTCTCACTTAAGGGACAAAGAAAACTCATTGTGAGACCTCTTAAAAAAAAAAACCCAAACCCACTTGCTAGATTAATATCATTAAGGTCCTGTCTTGGCCATGTTTTACTGCAGTTTTAAAGTTATGTGCTTTTCCATATTCTGTGATTTTACGTGATGGTATAAATATGTATTCTGATCATAATAAAAAGTATGAAATATGACTGATTCTGATGGAGGTCTTTGTTTGCATAGGAACAGCAGCATCAGGCCTACAGAAGGGAGTAAACCAAGTTTGGAATCTTTCTGCAGAACACAGTTGTTGAAAAGTAAACAACATGTTAATAGCACCCAGCTTTATATCTGAGATTTCTGAGTACCCAGAGCCACTGTTTGTGTAGAGGAAGAAACAGGGCTCTTGAACTGGCTCCAGTTCAGTCCAAGATGACAACAGGAAGATTTTTGTAGAGAGGGATTGGACAGAAAAAGTCCTTAGCTTCTCCAGAGTGCTTCTGCTCACTGGTTCCTAATGATAAAAGCAGAACATGCTCTCAGGTCATTCACGTTAGTTTCCCTGTCAAAAATAACCATAAGAAAAGCTTCTTCTGCCTTTAGCCTTTTTTTTACAGTGGTAAAATACTGTAACAGATTGGCCAGGGAGGTGGTAGATGCACGATCCCTGAAGACATTCAAAGTCAGATTGGATGTGTTTCTGGACAACCTTATCTAGTTGAAGATGTCCCTGTGCATTGGTTGGACTAGATGACCTTTAAACATCCCTTCCAACCCAAACTATTTTATGATTCTTGTTTCCCAAAATTGAAATTCTTGCACTGGTCAGCAGATTCATGTCCTGCAGAGTATCTGACTGCAGCATGGTCTCCCTCAGGCTGCCTGAGCAGCCCTTGAGAATGGAGATGGAAACGGAAGTACAGCAAATGGATGAGGATGCTCCCATGTCAGCCTGAGAGATCAGGTCGAGTGTAACCAAGTGCCAGATGATAGAATTACTGTATGTGCTACAAAACCTTGGTAGTAGTGATGGTGAAATTAATTCATCAAGTCATCTAGATGATGCAGAATTTCAGAGTGTAATAGTACTATCCTGCAAAATCTGGGGGGTTTATCATATTATTTAAATAGGGAGAGAACATCCAAGGGTTTTAGTGGGTAGTATTGCTCAACAGGTGATATACTTGCACAACCTTATAAACTGTAGATTTATAGTACATTTCCCACAATTTATAATTGGATTCCTTGTACAGATGAGCAGCTGAAAGCAAAGGAACTAAGAATCTTACTGTCAGTTGAAAAAAGCAGTAGCTGCCAGTAGTGAGCTCTTCTGAAAATCAGCTGCTTTTAACAATCCTGCCTAAAGGTACAAGCTTATCTCATTGCACTGTTTGGTCTAAAATAAATATCTTGATTCTTAATCAAAGAAACATCATCTTATATAGCATCAGTGCTGGGAGCTGTGCTCAGGTGTGTTGTGATTTGCAGACTGGATTCTAGGTCCCCATGGATTGCTCCAGAGCTATGAGACACAGGTGCTACAGGAGGTTTCTGAGCAAGCTAGGGAACATGTTTGGCCACTTGTCAGACTAAAGAACATGCCCTGCCTTTCTCAGAAGGAGAATTTGTCGTAATTTAGTTAGTGTAATTGCATTCTTTAAGCTTAAATTGTCCATGCAGTTTCAATTTGATACCATTTTCCTTCCTGTCTTTTCAAACTGTTGTTTCAGGTCCTTCTAAATAACTGCCACTTTCTGTCCCTGTGACAGGTGAAGGGGTGACTGTGTAAACACAGCTCTACAAACTTGGTTGGACCTTGCATTCTATTAAGTTAAAAGAGTTTGTATTTACAATATAAGTATGAAGGCCTCTGTGAATTTTATCTGAAGATAGTCTTGAATGCTCTCCTTCTGTCATCCCAACCCAAATTTAGGATCTGAAAAACATCCCTCTTTTGGCAGGTTGTACTTGTTCCACCTCAGAGTTGCTATGCTTTGTCTCTCTGAACTTACATTATGGATTCCTGTTTCCCAGGGCTTTTAGTGAAATAGTTCTAAATGTATTTTCCTGTCCTGTGATGCAGCAACAATGTTTTGTGGGGCTCTTACTGAACAATGCAGAAGATGGTTGTCAATGAATGGAGCTTTCCAGCTCTGGGAATTGATGCAATAAATGTTCATTGAGAAATGTTTAAGAACAAAGAGGTACTTGATAAAAGCAAGCAAATGACAGCTTAGAAAACAAGGTCATACAGAAGTCCATGAGTTTGCACCTGCACAACAAATCGTGAATGAGGACTGTAATTTTTATTTTAAAATAAGATTATCATTTGTGTGAAGTCCACTCTGCAATTATAAATATTTAATTCAGTGTAACTTTGCAAGTGTCTTGCAATGTGCATTTCTTATAACAAACTATGTATGGAGTAACACAGGAGTATTGATCTGTGCGATAGCTTCTACCTCTGATGTTTGTCTTTTAGTCTGACAGGTCGTCTGGGCTGAAATGAGTTGAACATTTGGCTTTAAATATTTAGGTTTACTGTAGACTACTTCAAGGTTGTTGTTGATGCCTTGGGAATGGGATAGGACTGGGAGTAAAGAGAAATGAGCTGCTTTCTTCCACAAACTTTTCTGTAAGAGTAGGCAAGTGATTTTGTCTGTGTATGCTCAGTTTTCTGCTGTTTTAAAATACAGATGAGCTTGCTTTGTTGCCTGTATTGAAATCTGTGGATAAATGTTTGTGCACAGAAGATAAATGGTGGTGTTGCAGTGGTCTGTGATGTGCTGAGCTTAATGAAACAGAGCCCAGTCCCACCCCTCTGGTTTTTAATATTTAAACAGGATAGTTGACGATTTCTATTTCAGACTGCAACCAAATAGTGTTTTCTGAGTTTGTAGCAGATGAAGTAGTTCACACTTTATCATAAACTACCAAAACTTCAATTAACAATAAGATCATACTGGGGACAACATAAATTTTGTACATTTTTTCCTCATGAACGGTTTTCAGAAGACTCGAATGTGCAAACCTTTAAGGATTCATTTTGGCCTTTGGATAAGGAAAGTTAAGCTTTTTAATTTTGCTGACCTAAACCGATTCTAACGTACTCTTCTTTTAAATGAAGGCGATTTTTATTTAGTTATGAATTAGAGGATTTGGTCAAAAAGTTCTTTGCACACAAATGTCCCCAGAAATACCAGTAAAATAAACATGGTAGCAAAATTCTCCATTTTGTTCAGTTACTAACTGTAACCTCCAGCACTGGAAGGAGGAAATATGAAAAAAATATTTATTTGGAAACTTATGTTTGGGAGCTTTCAAAAGATGATTGTCAGGGGGTGAGTCACTAGTGGCAAATGGCTAGATTCCCTCCCCAAAAGAAAAAAGTGGTTAGCCTCTGACAGTGACCTTTATAATAAACTTGCATTTTATCACAATGTTTGTAAGGTGCAGGTCAGACTTGTGCTGGTTTACAGGTCTGTCCTTCACCACAATAGAATGGTTCAATCTGTGGCAGATTCAATTTATAGGTATGTTGAGTTCTGTTCTTCTATGTTTGCTATAATGAATAGCATGAAAAGTAAAGAAATAATTTATTTCCTTAATATTATATTTTTTCCTAAAAAAAAATATTAAAATTAAAAAAAAAAGTAAAAAAAACCCTAACCAACAAAAAAAAAAAACCAAACCCAAACAAAAATGAGCAATCAAACACTATTAAATATGAGGTAAGTGTAGACTGGGAACAACACGTACTTTAACTCCAGTAACTGAGCTTGAGGTTTGTTGCTTGCTCTGCTCCTAAAAAACAATTTGTGCCTGAAAAGCATTCCTTCTTTTTTTGGGTTATGGTAGCTGTTTTAATATTAGTTAGATTTTAATATAAGCTGTTACTTCTTGCAAATTCTGCTGTGCTTATGTCCTTAGATCATCATAACTGTAACAGTATTTTTGCCATAAAATATAATAGAGAATTGCAGTAAAAATTACTGAAACATATTCTGCTTTTAAAATTGGATGGGGCTGCTATTGACATCAGCATTAAAAGGCCAAACTGAGAAGATAACATTACTGACACAGAGGAACACTGTGCCTCTTTTCATAGTGTGGTGTTAGTGAAGCATGCCTTGTACATGTTTCCCCAAAGAGTCCAAAATTTCCACAAGTTGCTTCCATTCACAGCTTCTGTGTTCTGAAAACCCTGCTGTGTTTAACCCAGGGACTCCTTCACAACTCCTGAAGCGCGTAAGTTTCCCAAACCCAAATCCTGGTTTTGCTGAGCTCTAAGCAAAAATGCAGCTCGAAAACCATACTGGGTTGTGGCTGGACCATAAAAAGCACCATTCAGTTCTCAGTGCTGGAGATGGAAAACTTTGTTCCCTTTCCATTCTAGTATGATGCTGAGAAATGGGCTGGTGTTACCTTTCTGAGCTTAGATGGCTTTAAAATGAGAAGCTGGTAGTAATAATAACTTTGAAGTACTCTAAGGTTCTTCTGCATCTGGTAGCCCAGGTTGCGAATGAGCAATGCCTGGTGATCATCCTGAACATGTCTGCAGGAAGTTACACTCCCAACAGCCTTGCAAAAGAAAAAGCTGATTTGGCAATTAATCTTAGACTTGTCCTTTATTGCTGGAGGTCAGGGCTGCAGGGCTTCAGCTTCAGCTATGGTTTTCACTTCAAAAAAGTTTTTCTTGCAACTGAAGTGGTGTTTAACGAGACATTTTTTTCTTAATGGTTTTATTAGTAGGTTGCGTTATATTTGGAATACTGACAAATACAGTCTTCATTGGCAGTAGATGTTTCTGTGGTATGAGACGACTGATAAGTTCAATGCCAATTTTGTTGCTATTTGGGATATATTCCTGAGGTTGTAGAGAGTATAAAAACTCATGAGGATTGCATAATGAAAATTTCAAGACGGCCATAAGCTTTGTGGATGCAGAAGAACTGGGTTTGGCTAGATGTTTTGTCATTCTTAAGTTAGTATTTCCATCTTTGCAGGCGAACAGGAAACTGTGTTTATTGTTGGCCATTGAAAAACATTGTTTTCATCCAACAGTGCTGCAGAATGCCACAGAGAAGAGCAATGTAGATCTGAGATTCAGTGCTCAATATTGAATGGTGGTATACGATGCACACTCCAAAAGTGTTTTGTTTAGGTTTCTTAATGGGCTTTGACAGGTTGTTTGTATCTTAATTTACAAATGAATTTGATTAAAGAGCCCAATGAAAGAGTCTGTATTCTAGTTTGGATTTGAAGTTGTGGTCTACTAAAATGAAATTGAGGCTCCCAAATTAACACCTCTGGAAATGCTTGATTATCTTCATAGTTTTGGATTATTTTCCAAGAAGGTATTCTGTGAAGTAAAAATGAATAATCTACCCCTTTTGCCACCATTATCGATGACAAGGTTTCTATTTGACTGTAATGTTACAGGTGTTACAACCTGCAGCGTCTTCAACCTATGATAACACAAGTCTAGTTCGGTTATAGTTGGGTGACAACTGTCTTTGTTCTTACAGTTCCAAGCTAAAACCCCTAAAAGCCTCTTCAGGCCACAGGCCTTGAAGCAGCCATGGCAGGGCCAACAAGGCCCCTGACATGTGAAGGTAGTGTCAGGAAATGTTTCTTTATACTCAGAAATAAAGGAGTAAGATAGCATGGACTTAGCTAAAATGACTACTTGGTTTATAATGCTTGAACAGACCCCTGGACCTCTTAGAGTTGCAGCAGGTAGGAAGTTAAATGAAGATTGAAGTGAGAGCAGGAGCATATTTCACCATGTATACAGGTTTCATGTGTTTGAATGTTTC
>NW_026901689.1:532500-538824 GCF_033783945.1 Neopsephotus bourkii
TAAAGGGAATATCCAGAGAAATATTTCTGAGGAGTTGTCTCCAAATTAATTTAAGCAAAACCATTACCCCTAGAGATTTCCATTCCTCCGGGTGACCAGATTGCCCACTTGACACCAGTAACCAGTAATTAGAGTACCAAAAATGCAGCAGAGATGTTGAGTAAGAGAATTGAACTTGTACAGAACTTCCTTCTGTTTTTTTTGAAGGATCTGGTAGTGCAAGTTAATGAAGTTCTGTCTCAAAAGAAAGCTTTAGTGCCTTTTCATGTTTCAGAGAACAGTCAGATCTGCTGAATTTTTTCTAAAACGGCAGGTGAAGTGTGGTACCCTGTGTAGGAAGATGTAAAGGGCTTGGTCCCTGGGAGGAATCCTACATGACTGCCCTCAGTTTCTGTACTGTCAGTGTGCTTCCACCACATCCCTGGGACACCCTGTCTTGGTAGGAAGGGTTGGTTTGTCCTTGCTCCCTCAAATGACCATGCCAACTAAAGTCCCTGATAATGCCAGAGGCAGTGATTTTGCCTATGATATTGGCAGCAAGCTGCTACTAACAGATCTCATGTTGCTGGTTATATGCCGTCAGAAGACATGCAGATATTTAAAACATTTGATGACTAGCAACTTCTGCATCATAGACGAAAAGCAAAGAATGATCTGGATGCATACCATCTCCTGTCTATAGTTCTGCTTTGACTATGGCCATATGATGCATATTTTTCAGGGAATATTTTCAATAATGCTTACTGATGTAAAGCATTCTCATCCAGAAGTCTTGCAAAGCATTATCAGAATAAATAGGAATATGTGGAGAATCATTATGTTTGATTTCCTGTATTATGTGGTTAAATGTAGATCATACTGCTGTTTGGATCACAGTCTTAATTCCAAAAAATTACAATCATCATAGGTGGATTATATCTGTATCTTTTCAAATAGATGACAGAATATATTTTTGTGCTGTTTTTCCCTAAAGAAAAATTGAAAGGTAAGAGGCAGGAGTTTCAAGTAACATTGCAACATTTAGTTGTCAAACTATGAATGGAAATTGCCATCATAGGGACTGCATGTTTACTCTCATACTTCAAAAAAACTGCAGTGAAAGTGTATCCACAAAGAAAGGAATCTCTTAAAAACATAAAAATCAAATAATGTCTTAGTAGATGAGCAGTGATTCAAAGTAACTAAAACAAATATTAATTGAAAAGAACCCTGGAATACAGAGAAGGGGGTGCAACACTGTTTGGTGAGCAGCACTCACTGGAGGAGTACTGCGGGTGATGCTGCCTATCCAGAAGTTCTTCATTGGAATACAATTCCACTGATCTACATGCAACACCCATCCGCTGGTACTGTCTGGTATCTGAGCTGCCTTTCCAAAGTTGCAGCTTCCTGTTGCTGTTTATTTTAAATACAAAATGCTACTCTCCTGCAGCTTTATGATAAAAGTTGGTATGACAGCAGTATGGAGTTACTGACTGTTAAGCAGTGATGGGTTTTGGTTGTCCACCCTTTATTAAAATGTTTCAGTACTTTTTAGCAAGCTCTACTTCCCAGTAGTCAAAAGGATCCCTCTTTGACACAAGTAGGCATGACCCTTGTGACTGAGCTACATAGCTGTAGGTGGGATATCACAGGATCTGTAGCCAGAAAAGAACCAGTACTTGTAAAATTATTGAAATTGTTTCAATTTCATTTGACCAGATTATATAGGCATTCACCTTTTCTCAACCCCATACGTTACTTTGTTAAGTTGGCCTGTCCCACTGTAGACAGCTTTCAAATGCTACCGGTTGCAAGCCAGTTTATGTACCAAATTTCGTCTTGGCTTGTCAGTTTATTGGAGTAGCTCTCGCTAGTATCATTCTGAAAAGGCATGGAAACATGTGTCTTCACAAATGCAGTAGCCTGCATTCAAGAGTTTAAATTAGTCTATTCACTGAGGTGGTACTTACTGCGTAGTATCTCAGCTTAAGCTAGCAATGGGCCAGAATTAGAATCTTAAGACTCTCTACAGTTATCCTGATGTGTTTTGGGCTTTTTTTTTTTTTTTTTCAGATTTTGTCAGATTCAGGGTTTTATTTTGTACATATAAGTCATGGATCGTTTTGTCACAACAGAGCAAGGTGTTCAAAGTTTCCTATCTATACAAAGTGTTTAGCTGGTCTGGTTAGTCTGGTTTATATCCTATACACTGCAGGTAATTTTACTACTGTTCAGAATAGCAAAGATTTTGTGAAAAGCTGGTCTTCCTCCATATGTTGTGGAAATATTCAATATGTGCTTGTGAAAATTCTGTTTCTTCCAAATGCAACTTATGTCTGTCATCCTCTGGCTATAAGATGATGTTTTTTAAATAAGCATGTCAACTTTAAAGGATATGCTATTGTTGAGTCATTTCCTTTAAAGTCAGTGTGGCTTTATAAGGTTTCCCCTGTTCTCCTTCACTGTAAAGATCTTCTGTCCTGCATATCTTACCTTTCTGTGATAAGATGTCCTTCTGTCAGCATTCCGTGTCACATGGGCATCATCAAGCTGGTAATTTCATGTTGGTAACTGCTGCACATGGTTACAGAGTGGTCATTGGTTCTGAAGATGCTGATTAGAAATGGTGCAATATGTTGTAAAGCCATTCACAGTGATGGGAGTCAAACACTAAGCAGAGTGGAGACTAAAAGATTGTGTTTTGTTAGGGAGGCATTAAGTACCTGCTGCTGGTTTAGAATTTCTGGGGGAAAGGGAAGATCTCCAGGAGTCTGAAATAAGGATCCACAGCATTTACTTTTTCCTTACTGGCTGTTCTAGGATTAAAAAAAAATATTTTTAAAGTCATGGTGCAGACTGGCTGCTTACAGCTAAAAATTTGTTTTACAGAAACTGAGCCTGTGAATTCATACTTAAGATAGTTCTGTATGCTTTTGACTGTGTTCAAGAGGATCAGTCAGCACCAGATGCACTTGACTGATTCCAAGGATTTATATGCATACAATAGCGTGTTACAAATTCAGTCCTGGGATGGATTTCATTGCATCATTCATTGCAGATTTTTGCAGTCAGATGTGTTTCCTGTACCTTACCATACACTTAGTAACATATGGGACCATCTTTCAGAGGATGCTCTGAATATTCCAGACTGTTTTACACTATTTATGTTTTCTAAGATGGTCAATAGTTAAATCTGGACCTCATAGGCATGGCAGAGGAGCTCGTGAGAACATTTTGGCTGAATTTCTGATGACGCTCATGAGGTAGAGGAGCAGCACCTGCTGTGATGGTAACAGAGACAGACTAATTCCAGGGCAAGGCAGCTTTCAAAACCAATTGAGCATCATGTAACCATATAATTTAAAAGAAAACGAAACAAGCTAGAACCTCAGCATAGCCTGTCTCCCCAGTATATGAGAAGTGAAGCAAATAAATATGGCCTTCAATACACTTTTTAATTTTTCAACACTGTATTTTGCCGACTTTAGTTCACTCTGTTGACTGTTCAGTGAGGCCATTTTTAAATTAAAAAGGAATACATGGTTGAATTATTTATTAAACAAAAGGTGCTTCCGTGCATGCAGACTACCTGGATGTTGAATTTCTTTTACCACTGGAGTCTGAAGAAAGTGCATTGCTAATAAGTTAAGAGATGGAGCAACACTCCATTTCCAAAAACAAGACTTCATCTGTCTATGGGGCAGACAGTTAACTTTGTTTGTCCAGTCACAGAAGAATGTGGATCTCTATTCAAGTGCCTAATTTTGACCTTAGTGTGAAGTTGTTTCCTCAGTTTGGATCCATAGAGACAAAATGTCATTAATTTCTGGGAGAAATGTGCCTGCATATAATTTAGTCTGAGTTATCTACTAATTTTATGCATGCTCCTGATGGGTTAAAATATGTATTTGCTGGTAAATTAATGTGGAGGAGCTGTAAACAAGTGGAAGAAGGCTTGTGAAAACTGTACTGTGTTACCATCAGCCTGTATGTCTCTTGAGGTTAACAGTTCATCTTAGGGGCATAAGTACTTTGAACAGCCACCCTTGCACTGCTCAGCACTGTTACTGCTTCTGGGTTGGTGTTCCAGATCTGTGCACAAGCTACAGTTTCTTCTATTTTTAGAGGAACATGGCCTTCAAGTGCCTGACCTGATCTCATCCCCTTTCCAGAAGAAAACAGCTCCTAGCTTCTGAGTAGACTGTCTGGACTTCAAATCCTTTTGGCCAACCTCACTGAATCTGAGGGAACATCTGTCCAAAGGTTGATATTTCTCATCACTGATGTGGGACTTGATAACTATCTAGGATTATAGTGATAAGAGAAGTGTAATGTGCTGCAAAAGGCCAGTGACCATGGCAGCAAAGAGGCTTTAGAGGAAGGCTTAGAGCACTCTGAAGAGCTCCCAGTCACACCAGTGTGTAGGAGGGTGGTTGAGAGCCTGTAGCTTTCCTGTGGAAAGGAAGCAGCGAGCAGTAGCGAGTGGCTGGGCACACCCCGGCTTTGATAGCTACAGATGGAGACCTAAAAGATTGCAGGGCCACAGTCCAACACCAGCACATGTAAAATAAGGCTCAGGATTTAGATAACTCTGTTCCAGCATACTGACGTGCATGGCCACAGTCCAACTCTAACACATGCAAAATTAGTTTCAGGATCATTCCAGCATACTGAAGCCTATGCCTAAACCAGTTACTGCCACAAGCTCAGCTAAATCAGAGGAGAGTGTTCAAAATAGTATTATTTTTTTTTTACCATCATAGTTTAGATGAAAAAAAAGTATATTTTTGTAGTAGAGAGGGGAAGCTGATTTGCTGATATATCAGCTCCATAGGCAGCATTTCATATTTTTGTAGCCAACAAACAGCATATTATAGTACAGTGTAATTTAAGGCTATTTTACAAAACATAGATACAGGTTGACTTTTTCAGATACATCATTAGTGTAAAAAAAATCAATGAGCCTATTCATATAATATCATGTTTGAAGACATCGTGGTCTCAGTATGCCCACAATACAGTTAAAACAATGAGGAAAAAACCCCATACTGAACAGTTAAAGGATCCCAGCTCAAGATTAGAAGTAATTAATTTAATCAATATTTTTTCCATTATAGCAAAACTCATGTAATTAACATATTTTATTTATAGAAAAAAGGGTGATAGTAAAATAGATTCAGCAGTTCAGAGTTGCTCACAAGTATTTTCTCATGCACGTTTTTGTGAAATGGGGAAAGAAGTTAGAAATTATACTGAACTGGCATGTACTGAAGAAGTTAAAAGAGAGAAAAATTATTTACAGAGGTATTTGTATTAGCTCAAAGCAGTCATTTAGTATGAAGGCAGCACTGGAAAGTAAAAGGTAAGAAAATAGAGATACTGGAAAAGTGTCTAAATGTTGTAACACACACCGTGACATTATTCACATTTTGGAGATGCTGTCAGCACCTCTGTAATCAGTAATCTGCAAATGGAATGACAGTCTTTAATTCTTTCTCATTTTGTTGAGGGGGAAATTAGTACTTTAGCCACCTGTACAGTTGGTTTTATGAGACTGAGTCTATTGTTGGTTTCTTTCTTACTGGCAGCTACAGAAAGATGTTTTTGTGACATTTAAAATAATTTGCATTTTTCTTTTTTAGAATGATTTAATTTTTTTTAAATCTGATGACCTGTTACCAGCCTTTCTATGCTGATAAGATAATAATAATGAAAAGGGGTTTTCTTAATCAATAGTAAGTAAAAACTTGTCCAATGATACCTGATGCCCTAAGAGCTCCTTATCATGTAGTCAAGTCTGTGGTTCTGACTTGAAAAATGATTTGTTTGTTTTTTCAGTTTGCTTAAGCCCAGAACTTGGTGAAACTTGGCTCGTGTTGTTATTAAATATTCCGACACAAATACTCAAAAAAAAATTAAAATAAATTAATGGATTTTGAAAACTACATGGAGTTGGCTGTTAATTTGTGCCATTAAATCTCACAGGTTCTTGTTGGGCACATGGGAAGAACCTACAGAAAATAGATCCAATACCAGTCTCTTCCACCCAGGTGCACCATCTTTCCTAGAGTTTACTGGCACCATCTTAAATTTTCATCAGTGTAGTCTCTACTCTGTACCAAATGGTTCTGTTTGCTCCATATTTATTTTAGGAACAAGCTCATAATGAAGTACAACTTACCTGGTGGTCTATAGGTATGTAGAGGTGCTAACATGTGGAAGACACATGGTAAGCATGGAAGCAAGAAGGCAATATATTCATTCACAGAAGTCCAGTTAATGGTTATTTAGTTGATTAGCTAGCAACTTCATTTTGTCCCTCATGAAATTGCTTCCAAGGCA
>NW_026901690.1:0-53262 GCF_033783945.1 Neopsephotus bourkii
GGGCGGGGGGTTCACTTTAAGCAAGAGGATCTGGCATTAAAGGAGTACAAAGAGAAGCTGCCCCCCCCCGCCTATGGGGCTATGTACAGGAGACCCCGCTGGGGGGCGCTGTGGGGCTGGGGAGCGCCGGGCTCCTGAGCCCCCCCACCCCCCCTTCCAGCCCATTGGGGGGGGAGAGGGACAATGGGGACCCCATAGAGACAATGGGGAGCCCATGGCCCCATAGAGACAATGGGCACCCCACATCCCTATAGAGACAATGGGGACCCCATAGCCCCATAGAGACAATGGGGCACCCCACATCCCTACAGAGACAATGGGGATCCCATGGCCCCATAGTGACAAAGGGGCACCCCACATCCCTATAGTGTCAAAGGGGAACCCCATTGGGGTCTATGGGGGGACGGTGCCAAATGGACACCCCATTGGGGTCTATGGGAGGGATAGTGACAATGGGGTACCCCACATCCCCACAGAAGCCTATGGGGGGGATAATGACAATGGGTCACCCCACATCCCCATAGTGACAATGGCGGACCCCATGGCCCCATTGGGGTCTATGGGGGGAACAGTGCCAATGGGGCACCCCATCAGGGTCGGGGGGGGGACGGTGACAATGGGGCACCCCACATCCCTACAGTGGCAAGGGTGGACCCCATGGCCCCATTGGGGTCTATGGGGGGGGGCAGTGCTAGTGGGGTACCCCACACCCCTATAGTGACAATGGGGCACCCTACATCCCCATTGGATTCTATGGGGGGGGATAGTGCCACTGGGACACCCCATTGGGTTCTATGGGGGGGGATAGTGCCCTCACATCCCTATAGGGACAATGGCGCATCCCATGGCCCCGTTGGTGTCTATGGGGGGAACAGTGCCTCTGGGGCACCGCATTGGGTTCTATGGGGGGGAATAGTGCCCTCACATCCCTATAGGGACTATGGCGCATCCCATGGCCCCATAGGGGTCTATGGGGGGAACAGTGCCACTGGGGCACTCCATTAGGTTCTATGGGGGGGATAGTGCCACTGGGCCCCGCACATCCCTATAGAGACAATGGCGCATCCCATGGCCCCATTGGGTTCTATGGGGGGGATAGAGGCAGTGGGCCACCCCATTGGGTTATATGGGGGGATAGTGCCACTGGGCCACCCCTATTGGTATCTGTGGGGGTAACAGCATCACTGGCCCCCCATTGGTGTCTATGGGGGTAACAGCATCACCAGGTCCCCCCATTGTGCTCTATGGGGGTAACAGCATCACTGGCTCCCCCATTGTGCTCTATGGGGGGATAGCGGCACTGGGCCCCCCATTGGTGTCTATGGGGGTAACAGCATCACTGGGCCCCACATTGTGCTCTATGGGGGGGATAGCGGCACTGGGCCCCCCATTGGTGTCTATGGGGGTAACAGCATCACTAGGCCCCCCATTGTGCTCTATGGGGATAACAGCATCATTGGCCCCCCATTGGTGTCTATGGCGGTAAGAGCACCCCTGCGCCCCCCATTGGTGTCTATGGGGATAACAGCATCATTGGCCCCCCATTGGTGTCTATGGGGACAACAGCATCATTGGCCCCCCATTGGTGTCTATGGCGATAAGAGCACCCCTGCACCCCCCATTGGTGTCTATGGGGATAACAGCATCCCTGGCCTCCCATTGGTATCTATGGGGATAACAGCATCATTGGCCTCCCATTGTGCTCTATGGGGGTAACAGCACCCCTGCCCCCCCATTGCTGTCTATGGGCTCACAGAGAGCACAGACCCCCCCATAGGTGTCTATGGGCTCACAGATCCCCCCCATTGCTGTCTATGGGGTTAAGAGCACCCCTGGCCCCCCATAGGTGTCTATGGGGTCACAGAGAGCACGGTCCCCCCCATAGGTGTCTATGGGCTCACAGACAGCACAGACCCCCCCCCCCATTGCTGTCTATGGGGATAAGAGCATCCCTGCCCCCATATTGGTGTCTATGGGGATAACAGCATCATTGGCCCCCCATAGGTGTCTATAGGGTCACAGAGAGCCCAGACGCCCCCCATAGGTGTCTATGGGGATAACAGCACCCTTGCCCCCCCCATTGCTGTCTATGGGGTCACAGAGAGCACAGACGCCCCCCATAGGTGTCTATGGGGATAACAGCATCACTGCCCCCCATAGGTGTCTATAGGCTCACAGAGAGCCCAGACGCCCCCCATTGGTGTCTATAGGGATAACAGCATCCCTGGCCCCCCATAGGTGTCTATGGGGTCCCAGCCCCCCCCCATAGGTGTCTATGGGCTCACAGAGAGCCCAGACGCCCCCCATTGGTGTCTATAGGGATAACAGCATCCCTGCCCCCCCCATAGGTGTCTATGGGCTCACAGACAGCACGTCCCTCCCCATAGGTGTCTATGGGCTCACAGACAGCACGGTCCCCCCCATAGGTGTCTATGGGCTCACAGACAGCACGTCCCTCCCCATAGGTGTCTATGGGGTCCCAGCCCCCCCATAGGTGTCTATGGGCTCACAGAGAGCACAGACACCCCCCCCATTGCTGTCTATGGGGCCCCAGCCCCCCCCCATAGGTGTCTATGGGCTCACAGACAGCACGTCCCTCCCCATAGGTGTCTATGGGGTCCCAGCCCCCCCCCATAGGTGTCTATGGGCTCACAGACAGCACAGACCCCCCCCATAGGTGTCTATGGGGTCCCAGCCCCCCCCATAGGTGTCTATGGGCTCACAGACAGCACGTCCCCCCCCATTGCTGTCTATGGGGCCCCAGCCCCCCCGTGCCCCCCTCACTGCAGGCGGTCGGTGCGGAAGGCGTCCTCGACAGCGGGGTCGGGCAGCAGGGCCGCGGGGTCGCTGAGCACACTGAGCCCCTCCAGCCCCAGGGGCTCGATGCGCAGCTCCTGCTCCAGCCCCAGCCCCACCGCCTCCACCTCGAAGCCAGGCAGCCCCGAGAGCGCGGCCGCGATGTCCTTGGACAGCCCGCACGGGGACTCCCCTAGGGCAGAGAAAGGGGGAGGGTTCCAGTGCCCCATAGGGGTTAATGGGGGTCAGGGGCCCATTGCCCCATAGGGATTAATGGGGGTCAGGGGCCCATTGCCCCATAGGGATTAATGGGGGGGTCAGGGTTCCATTACCCCATGGGGGTAAATGGGGGGGTCAGGGTCTCATTGCACCATGGGGATTAATGGGGGTCAGGGTCTCATTGCCCCATAGGGATTAATGGGGGTCAGGGGCCCATTGCCCCATAGGGATTAATGGGGGGGTCAGGGGCCCATTGCACCATGGGGGTAAATGGGAGGGTCAGAATCCCATTATCCCAATGGGAGATAAAGGGGGGTCAGGGTCTCATTGCCCCATAGGGGTAAATGGGGGTCAGGGTCTCATTGCCCCATGGGGGTAAATGGGGGGGTCAGGGTCTCATTATCCCAATGGGAGATAAAGGGGGGTCAGGGTCCCATTGCTCCATGAGGGTAAATGGGGGGGTGAGGGTCCCATTGCCCCATGGGGATAAATGGGGGGGGTCAGGATGCCTTTATCCCAATGGGAGATACAGGGGGGTCAGGGTCCCTTTATCCCAATGGGAGATAAGGGGGGGGTGTCCATGATCCCACGATCCCAATGGGAACGGCCACGGGTGCCCACCTGGCAGGAGGATGCTGGGCACGCTCCCCCCGTGCCGGCTGCAGTTGCTATGGGGCGGGCGGGCCAGGATGGGGGGGGGCTCGTAGCCCCCTTCGCTCTCTTGGTAGCCCAAATCCTCGGGGAAGCCCAGGCCCCCGGAGCCTTCGCCCATCCCAAACTGCTCAAACTGGGAAGGAGAAGCGGGATTAAATGGATGTTAATGGGATCCATCCCCCCCCCCCACTTCCCCTGCCCCACATCCGCGCCCCATAGACTCACAGTGCCCAAGGCGAAGTCCCCCAGAGGCTGGTAGTGGGGGGGCAGCTGTGGGGCGGCGCTGGGCAGCACTTGTGGGGCGGGGGGGGCTCTGTGGGGCAGGAGGAGGCCGGGCTGGGGGTAGGGGTAAGGGGGCAGGCGCTGCTCGGCCCCCAGCTTGGTGCTGTCCAATGGGACCCCCTAGGAGAGAGCGAGAGATGGGGGTCAGGGGGGATCCCCCCCCCCACACTGCCCCATAGCGGGGTGGGGGGGGCAATGGGGAGCCCTCCATCCCCACCCCCCAGTGCAGCCCCCATGGGTTGGGAGCCATAGGGGGGAGATTCCCATAGGGAATCATCGGGGGGGGCATCCCAAGAGGGATGTGGGGTCCTTGCTCATCATCACCCCATGGAGGGAGGCTCCATAGGGATGGAGGGAGGCTCCATAGGGACGGAGGCTCCATAGGGATGGAGGAAGGCTCCATAGGGATGGAGGAAGGCTCCATAGGGATGGAGGGAGGCTCCATAGGGATGGAGGGAGGCTCCATAGGGATGGAGGGAGGCTCCATAGGGACGGAGGGAGGCTCCATAGGG
This sequence comes from Neopsephotus bourkii, assembly GCF_033783945.1. Lineage (NCBI taxonomy): Eukaryota > Metazoa > Chordata > Aves > Psittaciformes > Psittacidae > Neopsephotus > Neopsephotus bourkii. The sequence goes on from NW_026901690.1 coordinate 4,464, forward strand.
ATGGAGGGAGGCTCCATAGGGATGGAGGGAGGCTCCATAGGGATGGAGGGAGGCTCCATAGGGACGGAGGGAGGCTCCATAGGGATGGAGGGAGGCTCCATAGGAAGCGGAGGGAGGCTCCATAGGGATGGAGGAAGGCTCCATAGGGATGGAGGGAGGCTCCATAGGGATGGAGGGAGGCTCCATAGGAAGTGGAGGGAGGCTCCATTGGGTGTCATGGGGTTGTGATTGAGATGAGGATGGACACAAAGACACGGAGGAGGAGGAGGAAGAGGAGAAAGGAAGAGGGCGAAGAGGAGCAGGAGGAGGAAGAGGAGGAAGAGGAGAAGGAGGAAGAGGAAAGGGAGAAGGAAGAGGAGAAGGGGAAGAGGAGGACAAAGGGGGCGGAAGGGGAAGAGGAGGAAGAGGAGGGGGAGAAAGGAAAGGAAGGAGGAGGAAGAGGAGAAGGGAGGGGGGAAGAGGAAAAGGAAGAAGAGGAAAAGGAGGAAGAGGAAGGAAGAGAAGAAGGAAAAGGAGGAAGAGGAGGAGAAAGGGGACGGAAGGGGAAGAAGAGGGAGAGCAAAGAGAAGGAAGGGGGAAGAAGGGGGAAGGGGGAAGAAGGGGGAAGGAGGGCGAGGAGGAAGGAGGGGGGAAGAGGAGGAAGAGGAGGAGGAAGAGGAAAGGGAGGAAGGGGAGGAGGAGAAAGGGGAGGAAGGGGAGGAAGGGGAGGAAAGGGAAGAGGAGGAGGAGGAAGAGGGGAAGGGGAGGAGGAGGAAGAGGAGGAAGGGGAAAGGGAAGAGGAAGGGGAGGAAGAGGAGGAGGGGGGGGGCTGAGGGCTGTGCTGCTGCCCTGTGGGTGCAGGTGTGGGTGCGGGCGCGTACCTGGGCGCTGTTGGGAAGTGCCTGTGCCTGTATCTGTGCCTGTGCCTGTGCCTGTGCCTGTGGCTGCGGCTGTGCCTGCGGCAGGGCCGGTGCCGGTGCCGGTGCCGGGGCCGGCGGGAAGCGGTGGTTTGGGAGCTGGCGCCGGCTCTCGCCCCCCAAGGCCAGGGTGGGGGGGCCCCGGTGCCGGGCGGAGGAGCCTGGAAGGGGCGGGGCCTGGGGGGGGAAGGAGGAGGAGGAGGAGGAGGAGGAGGAGGAAAGGGGGGGGAGGCCGGGGCTGGGCAGGGCCGGGGGGGTGAGGGGGGGGGGCAGGGCCGGGGCCAGGCCTGCGGGGAGAGAAGAGGAGAGGAGGAGTTACCCGAGGGAATGGGGGGGAATGGGGGGGGATGGGATGGAGATGGGATGGAGATGGGAGCGCCATGGGAACAGCATGGGGGAACAGGCACATCCCTTGGGATTGGTACTGGGATACAGGTGCATCCCATGGGATTAGTACTGGGATGCACGCGCATCCTTTGGTTAGTATTGGGATACAGGCGCATCCTGTGGGATTACTACCAGGATGCGTGCGCATCCTTTGGGATTAGTACCGGGATACGCGCGCATCCCTTGGGATTAGTGCTGGGATACACATGCATCCCATGGGATTAGTACTGGGATACACGCGCATCCCTTGGGATTAGTACCGGGATACACGCGCATCCCTTGGGATTAGTACTGGGATACAGGCGCATCCCTTGGGATTAGTACTGGGATACACGCGCATCCCTTGGGATTAGTACTGGGATACAGGCGCATCCCTTGGGATTAGTACTGGGATACACGCGCATCCCTTGGGATTAGTACTGGGATACACGCGTGCATCCCTTGGGATTGGTACTGGGATACACGCGCATCCCTTGGGATTAGTACTGGGATACACGCGCATCCCATGGGATTGGTACTGGGATACCCACGCATCCCTTGGGGTTAGTACTGGGATACATGCGCATCCTTTGGGATTAGTACTGGGATACAGGCGCATCCCTTGGGATTAGTACTGGGATACAGGCGCATTCCTTGGGATTAGTACTGGGATACAGGCGCATCCCTTGGGATTAGCGCTGGGATACAGGCGCATCCCTTGGGATTAGCGCTGGGATACACGCACACATCCCAGGGATGCTCCACCTTGGAAACGCAGCAGCATTCCCAAACTGGGATCACCGGGATACCCCCAACCCCTTGCGCACGCTCCTGTCTTAAGGGGCTGTTCCAGCCACCCAGCACATCCCACCCAGCCCATCCCAATGCATCCCAGCCCATCCCAATGCATCCCAGCCCATCCCAATGCATCCCAGCCCATTCCAATGCGTCCCAATGCATCTCAGCACAGGGATGCTCATCCAGAGCATCCCAGTACATCCCAGCGCATCGCAATGCATCCTAATGCATCCCAGCACATCCCAATGCATCCCAGTGCATCCCACCAATGCAATCCAATGCACCCCAATGCATCCCAGCACATCCCAGTGTAACCCAGCGCATCCCAATGCATCCCAGTGCATCCCAGTGCATCCCAATGGATCCCAGCACATCCCAGTGCACCCCAATGCATCCCAGCACATCCCCCCAAAGCATCCCAGCACATCCCAGTGCATCCCAGCACATCCCAGCAATGCGTCCCAGCGCATCGCAATGGATCCCAGCACATCCCACCAATGCATCCCAGCACGTCCCAGTGCATCCCAGCACATCCCAGCAGTGCCTCCCAGTACATCCCGGTGCATCGCAGCACGTCCCAGTGCATCCCAGCACATCCCACCAATGCCTCCCAGTACATCCCAGCGCATCCCACCAGTGCCTCCCAGTACATCCCAGTCCATCCCAGCACGTCTCAGTGCATCCCAGCACGTCCCACCAGTGCCTCCAAGTACATCCCAGCACATCCCCCAAGTGCCTCCCAGTACATCCCAGCACATCCCACCAGTGCCTCCCAGTGCATCCCAGCACATCCCACCAGTGCCTCCCAGTACACCGCAGTGCATCGCAGCACACCCCAGCGCATCCCAGCACATCCCAGCACATCCCACCAGTGCATCCCAGTGCATCCCCCCAGTGCCTCCCAGTCCATCCCAGTGCATCCCAGCACGCCCCAGCGCATCCCAGCACATCCCACCAGTGCCTCCCAGTACATCCCAGCGCATCCCCCCAGTGCCTCCCAGTCCATCCCAGTGCACCCCAGCACGCCCCAGCGCACCCCATTGCCGCACCTTGGGCGTCGTACGGGGGCGCCAGCGCCATGGTGCCGCTGATGCCCAGCTGGGTCATGGTGCTGGTGAGGTTCCCGGTGCTGCCGCAGGAGCCCAGGCTCGGGAAGGGCCCCTCCTCGGGGTCCAGGGGCGTGGGCAGCGGGGAGGGGAAGTGCAGGGAGGTGAGGTCGGGGAGGGAGCCCCCGGTGCTGAGCGCGGGCGGGAGCAGGGGCCCGGGAGCGGCGGGGTCCGGGGATGGGAAAACGCTGGAGGGGGAGAGGGGGAGAGGCTGGGAATGGAACCGGGGGCGCAGCCCCCCCTGTCCAGAGCCCCCCCCGGCCAGAGCCCCCCCTGCCCAGAACCCCCCCCACCCGCAGCCCCCCCCTGCCCAGAGCCCCCCCCGCCCGCAGCCCCCCCCCGCCCGCAGCCCCCCCTGCCCACAGCACTCCCGAACCATTCCCAGTTCACTCCCAATCCATTCCCAAGCCATTCCCAAACCATTCCCAAGCCATTCCCAGCTCACTCCCAAACCATTCCCAAACCATTCCCAAACCATCCCTAAACCATTCCCAATCCATCCCCAAACCATCCCCAAACCATCCCCAAACCATTCCCAATCCATTCCCAGTTCACTCCCAATCCATTCCCAATCCATTCCCAAACCATTCCCAAACCATTCCCAATCCATCCCCACCATCCCCAATCCATCCCCAAACCATCCCCAAACCATCCCCAAACCATTCCCAATCCATCCCCAAACCATCCCCAAACCATTCCCAATCCATTCCCAGTTCACTCCCAATCCATTCCCAATCCATTCCCAAACCATTCCCAAACCATTCCCAATCCATCCCCAAACCATCCCCAAACCATCCCCAAACCATCCCCAAACCATTCCCAAACCATTCCCAATCCATTCCCAATCCATTCCCAAACCATCCCCACCATCCCCAAATCATCCCCAATCCATCCCCAAACCATCCCCAAACATCATCCCAATCCATTCCCAATCCATTCCCAATCCATCCCAATCCCAATCCATTCCCAAACCATTCCCAAACCATTCCCACACCCCAAACCATCCCCAAACCATCCCCAAACCATTCCCAAACCACTCCCAATCCATTCCCAATCCATTCCCAAGCCATTCCCAGTTCACTCCCAATCCATTCCCAAACCATTCCCAAACCATTCCCAGTTCACTCCCAAGCCATTCCCAATCCATTCCCAAGCCATTCCCAGTTCACTCCCAATCCATTCCCAATCCATTCCCAAGCCATTCCCAGTTCACTCCCAATCCGTTCCCAAGCACTCACTGGATGCCCGGGACCTCGCAGGAGCGCGGCCGAGCTGAGGATGAGGAGAGCTGTGGGGAGGAAGGCGGTGAGGGCAGGATGGGCGTGGGGTGCAGCCCCCCCATCCCAACCATTCCCACCCCTCTCCCACCTTCCGGGTGTCCCAAGGCTTCAGCGGGGGCTTGGGATCATCGAAGGTCTCTTCAATGGGAGGCACTTGGAAAAGGAACACTGGGAAGAGGCATCGGGAATGGGGGTGAGGGGCACGGAGCAACCCCCCCCCCCCAGTGCACCCCAATGTATGGGGGGGGACACGGGGTTGGGATCTGGGATGTGGGGCTCACCTTTGCTGTCGACATCCCCATCCAGGAAACCTGGAAGAGAGGAGGGGATGGTGATGGAGCCAATGGGATGGGGATGGATGCAGGGGATGGATCCAATGGAATGGGGATGGATCCAATGGGATGGGGATGGATCCAATGGGATGGGGATGGATACAGGGGGAGGGATCCAATGGGATGGGGATGGATGCAGGGGATGGATCCAATGGGATGGGGATGGATATAGGGAGAGGGATCCAATGGGATGGGGATGGATGCAGGGGATGGATCCAATGGGATGGGGATGGATGCAGGGGATGGATCCAATGGGATGGGGATGGATCAGGGGATGTCCAATGGGATGGATACAAGGGGAGGGATCCAATGGGATGGGGATGGATACAGGGGGAGGGATCCAATGGGATGGGGATGGATACAAGGAGATGGATAAAGGAGGATGGATACAGGGGATAGGGATGGATACAAGGAGATGGGTACAAGGGGATGGATCCAACGGGATGGGGATGGATACAGGGGGAGGGATCCAATAGGATGGGGATGGATACAAGGGGATGGATACAGGGGGATGCATACAATGGGATGGGGATGGATACAAGGGGATGGATATAGGGGGATGGATACAATGGGATGGGGATGGATACAAGGGGATGGATACGGGGGATGGATACAATGGGATGGGGATGGATACAAGGGGATGGATGGGGATGGATACAATGGGATGGGGATGGATACAAGGAGATGGACAAAAGGGGATGGATACAAGGGTATGAGGATGGACACAAGGAGATGGATACAGGGGGATGGATACAGGAGGGTGGAAATGGATACAGGGGGATGGACACAATGGGATGGACACAAGGGGACGAATACAACGGGACGGACACAAGGGGATGGGCGCAGGGTGATGGACGCAAGGGGATGGACAGAATGGGACGGATCCAATGGGAGGGATACAATGGGATGGACACAAGGGGATGGGCACACTGTGATGGATACAATGGGACGGACAGAATGGGACGGATCCAATGGGAGGGATACAATGGGATGGACACAAGGGGATGGACACAAGGGGATGGACACAAGGGGATGGACACAAGGGGATGGACACAAGGGGATGGACACAAGGGGATGGACAGAATGGGACGGATCCAATGGGATGGACACAAGGGGATGGACACAAGGGGATGGACACAAGGGGATGGACACAAGGGGACAGATCCAATGGGACGGACACAAGGGGATGGACACAAGGGGATGGACACAAGGGGACAGATCCAATGGGACGCACACAAGGGGATGGACACAATGGGATGGACACAAGGGGATGGGGGGGGTCAGGTCCATGCGCTCGCTGTGGGGCTCTCACCGCGGCGCCCGGGCGCGGGGGGTCCCTGTGTGGGGCCCAGGAAGGGGTCCTGGGGGCCGGGGTTCAGGGCGCTCGTGTGCAGAGCGGAGTCGGAATTCGTCCTGCGGGAGACAGCGGGATCAGGATGGGAATTCCCATTGGGAAGAGGCCACCAGACCCCCCCCCCCCCCCAGCCTTATCCCATGGGATCCGGTTGGGAGCGATGGAGCAGGAGCTGCCATAAGCACCCCCCCCCACCCCATCCCTCCATGGGGATCCCAAAGGGATGCTCTGGCTCCTGCATCCCAGCATCCAAAGGGATGGAGGCCCCTAAAAGGGGATGATCCCCATGGAGCCCTTTCCCATCCCCAGCCCCATAGCGACCCCTAGGGAAGGAAGGGAGGAAAAGCGGGATGCAGGCAAGCACTGACCTGTTGAGAGCCGAGGGCAGGCGGAACAAATGGCCCTTTTCCATCGGGAAGTTCCCCCAGGGCATGGTCCTTAGGGAAAGGGTCAGGGTTAACTTGGGAAGGGGTTGATCCGGGGCAGCCTCACCCCATTCCCGGCCTTTATCCCTCTGGATAAAGCAGGAGCCGCCATTCCCGATCCCAATGCTGGGAGCCCGGGGAAAGGGGGAATTTACCTCCTCCAGCTGGGCTCGGGGGGGGGCGACAGGTACGTGGGTCCATAGGGAGAGCTGTCGATGTGCGGGCGCGTTAAGGGAGAACAAGGGTATCCGGAGGGGCTGATCCCATGGGAATGCTGCTGATCCCATGGGAATGCTGCTGATCCCATGGGAATGCCGCCTGCACAGAGGCACTGATCCCATGGGAATGCTGCTGACCCCATGGGAATGCTGCCCGCACACAGGCACTGATCCCATGGGAATGCTGCTGATCCCATGGGAATGCCACCTGCCCAGAGGCACTGATCCCGTGGGAATGCTGCCTGCCTGGAGGTGCTGATCCCATGGGAATGGCTCCTACCCAGAGGCACTGAGCCCATGGGAATGCCACCAATCCCATGGGAATGCCGCCCGCCCAGAGACACTGATTCCATGGGAATGCCGCTGATCCCACGGGAATACCGCTTGCCCAGAGGTGATGATCCCATGGGAATGCCGCTGATCCCATGGGAATGCCGCCTACCCAGAGGTGCTGATCCCATGGGAATGCCGCTGATCCCACGGGAATGCCACTGATCCCACGGGAATGCCGCTGATCCCACGGGAATGCCGCTGATCCCACGGGAATGCCGCTGATCCCACGGGAATGCCGCCGAGCCCATGGGAATGCCGCTGATCCCATGGGAATGCCGCTGATCCCACGGGAATGCCGCTGATCCCATGGGAATGCTGCCTGCCCAGAGGCGCTGATCCCATGGGAATGCCGCTGATCCCACGGGAATGCCGCTGATCCCATGGGAATGCCGCTGATCCCATGGGAATGCCGCCTACCCAGAGGCGCTGATCCCACGGGAATGCCGCTGATCCCATGGGAATGCTGCCTGCCCAGAGGCGCTGATCCCATGGGAATGCCGCTGATCCCATGGGAATGCCGCTGATCCCATGGGAACGCCGCTGATCCCATGGGAATGCCGCCTACCCAGAGGTGCCGGTCCCCCGGAAGGCCTCCGGGCTAAAGGATATGTGGCGCACGTAGCGGCGCAGGGGGGACACCATCCGGCGCGGGTCCCGCTGCACCCGCTCCACCAGGCCATGGTGCCGGGTGCTCCGCGTGGAATCCAGCGGGGAATGCAGCGGGCCCTGGGGATGAGACAGGGGTGAGGGGGGTGGGGGTGGGGTGGGGTCGGGATGGGGCTGGGATGGGGTCGGGATGGGGCTGGGATGGGGTCGGGATGCGGCTGGGATGGGGTCAGGATGCGGCTGGGATGGGGTCGGGATGCGGCTGGGATGGGGTCGGGTGAGGTCGGGATGGGGTCGGGATGGGGTCGGGATGGGGTTGGGTGAGGTCGGGATGGGGTCAGGATGGGGCTGGGATGGGGTCGGGATGGGGCAGGGATGGGGTTGGGTGAGGTCGGGATGGGGTCAGGATGGGGCTGGGATGGGGCCGGGATGGGGACGGGATGGGGTCGGGATGGGGCAGGGATGGGGTTGGGTGAGGTCGGGATGGGGCCGGGATGGGGTCGGGATGGGGTCGGGATGGGGCCGGGATGGGGCAGGGATGAGGTCGGAGCTCGGGATGGGGCCGGGATGGGGTCGGGATGGGGTCGGGATGGGGCAGGGATGGGGCAGGGATGAGGTCGGGGTGAGGTCTGGATGGGGTCGGGATGGGGTCGGGATGGGGCTGGGATGGGGCTGGGATGGGGCTGGGATGGGACTGGGATGGGGCTGGGATGGGGCTGGGATGGGACTGGGATGGGGCTGGGATGGGACTGGGATGGGACTGGGATGGGGCTGGGATGGGACTGGGATGGGGCAGGGATGGGGCTGGGATGGGGCAGGGATGGGGCTGGGATGAGGTCGGGATGGGGCCGGGATGGGGCCGGGATGGGGTCGGGATGAGGTCGGGATGAGGCTGGGATGAGGCCGGGATTGGGCCGGGATGGGGCAGGGATGGGGCCGGGATGGGGCAGGGATGGGGCCGGGATGGGTCCGGGATGGGGTTGGGTGAGGTCGGGATGGGGTCGGGATGGGGTCGGGATGGGGCTGGGATGGCGTCGGGATGGGGCTGGGATGGGGTCGGGATGGGGCTGGGATGGGGTCGGGATGGGGCCCTTCCGCCGCCACAGGGATCATGGAATCATGGAATGAACCAGCTCAAGCCCAACCATTCCCAGCATGCACTGGGAACGCTGCATGGATGGAGGCTGCCCCATTCCCTGTCCCGATCCCGACTGCTCCTCACTGGACCAACTCATCCCAATAAACCCCCTCTGGCGCAGCCTGAGGCCGCTTCCTCTCATCCCATCCCTTTCATCCCATCCCTATCCTCTTATCCCATCTTTTTCCTCTTATCCCATCCCTTTCATCCCATCTCTTCCCTCTTACCCATCCCTGTCTTCTTATCCCATCCCTTCCCTCTTATCCCATCCCTTTCATCCCATCTCTTCCCTCTTATCCCATCCATTTCCTCTTACCCCATTACTTCCCTTTTATCCCATCGCTTCCTTTTCATCCCATCTTTTCCCCCTTATCCCATCCCTTTTATCCAGTCCCTTCCCCGTTATCCCATCCGTTTCATCCCACCTCTTCCCTCTTATCCCATCCTTTTCCTCTTATCCCATCCCTTCCCTTTTATCCCACCCCTTCCCTCTTATCCCACCCTTTTCCACTTATCCCATCTCTTCCCTCTTATCCCATCCGTCTCCTCTTACCCCATTACTTCTCTTTTATCCCATCCCTTCCTTTTTATCCCATCCCTTCCCTCTTATCCCATCTCTCTCATCCCATCTCTTCCCTCTTATCCCATCCTTTTCCTGTTATCCCATCCCTCTCTTCTTAGCTTATCCCTTCCCTCTTATCCCATCCATTTCCTCTTACCCCATTACTTCCCTTTTATCCCATCCCTTCCCTCTTATCCCATCCGTTTCCTCTTATCCCATCCCTTCCTTTTCATCCCATCCTTTCCCCCTTATCCCATCCCTTCCCCTATATCCCACCCATCCCCTCGGAGCTCAGCTCCCGCCCCCTCCACCCTGTCCCTGAGCTCCATCCCAACGCCCCCCTCCATGGTTCCACGCTATCCCCACGGATCCCCCAGTCCCATCCCAGTCCCATCCCAGTCCCATCCCAGTCCCATCCCGGAGCTCACCTGGAAGTCGGGAACGCCGCTGCCCAGCTGGTTGACGTTGGGGAGGGAGCCGCTGTAATAGGGCCCCCGGCTGTGCGCCAGCCGCAGCTTCTGGGCCTGCAACTGGGAGCAGGGAGCCGGGATGCTGGGATGCTCCCAGAGCATCCCTAGGGATAGCGGGAATGGGGCGGGGAAAGGGGAAGGAATAGGGGAAGGAATAGGGGAAGGAATACGGGAAGGAATACGGGAAGGAATACGGGAAGGAACAGGGGAAGGAACAGGGGAAGGAATAGGGGAAGGAATAGGGGAAGGAATAGGGCAGGAATAGGGGAAGGAATAGGGCAGGAATAGGGGAAGGAATAGGGGCAGGAATAGGGGAAGGAACAGGGGCAGGAATAGAGCAATAATAGGGCAGGAATGGGATGGGAATAGAGCAGGAATAGGGGAAGGAACAGGGCAATAACAGGGCAGGAATGGGGGGGAATAGAGCAGGAATAGGGCAGGAATAGGGGAAGGAATAGGGCCGGAATAGGGCAATAACAGGGCAGGAATAGGGGAAGGAACAGGAGAAGGAATAGGACAAGAATAGGGGAAAGAATAAAGCAATAACATGGTATGAATAGGACAGGAAAGGAGAGGAAATAGGGCATGAATAGGGTGAGAATAAGGCAATAATAGGGCAAGATTAGAAAGGAATGGAGCAGGAATAATGCAGGAATGGAGTGGGAATAAGGGAGGAATAGGGGAAGGAATAGGAAGGAATAGAACAATAATAGGGCAAGAATGGGGTGGGAATAGGGCACGAATAGGGGAAGGAATAGGGGAGGAATACAGCAGTAACAGAGCAGGAATGCGGTAGGAACAGGAGAAGGAATAAGGCAATAACAGGGAGGAATAGGAAGGGAATGGGGTGGGAATAAGGCAAGAATAGGGGAAAGAATAAGCCAGGAATAGACGAATAATAGGGCAGGAATGGGCTAGGAATAGGGAGGGAACAGAAGAAATAGGGCAGGAATAGAGCAATAATAGGGCAGGAATGGGAGGGGAATAGAGCACGAATAGGGGAATGAATAGGGCAGGGATCCCCCCCACCCCCCCAAGGGAGCATCCCATTGGGATGGAGGGATCCCCGAACCCCAGCTGGGATAACGGCACCAATGCAATCCCAAGGCAATTCCAGCAGGGAAGCAGGCTCCAGCTACCCCAAATCCCATTGGGAATCCCATAGGAGCGCGCGGAGGAGCTGCCCTCATCCCTATGGATGCCAGCAATGGGGGCTGAGCCTCGCGTGGGGACCCCGATCCCAAAGGGAGCGGGATCCCGGGCATGGCTGCACATTAACCGCCTGTTTGCTCTGCAAACACAGCCCGGAGCCTCCCGCCGTTCCCATTGGGATCTATGGGAATCCCGCCAGGAGGATCCCATGGGATCGCTGCCTTCCGGTGGGATTCCCAACCCAAACACCCCCCCACACACACCAATTCCCACTGATCCCAAGCGTTCCTGGCACCGCCCCCATGCTCCTGGAGCTGACCCATCCCATGGCTCCAATGGGAATGAATGGGAATCCCATCACCCGGCTTGGCCCGGCCTGGCTCCATACCCCAAACCACAGCATTCCCAGCCGTCCCTATGCCAATCCCAGCCATCCCTATGGCATTCCCATCCGTCCCTATGGCATTCCCATCCGTCCCTATGGCATTCCCAGCCGTCCCTATGGCATTCCCAGCCTCCCCTATGCCAATCCCAGCCATTCCTATGGCATTCCCATCCATCCCTATGGCATTCCCAGTCTTCCCTATAGCATTCCCAGCCGTACCTATGCCAATCCCAGCCATCCCTATAACATTCCCAGGCATCCCTATGGCATTCCCAGCCTTCTGTATGGCATTCCCAGCCTTCCCTATAGTATTCCCAGCCATTCCTATGGCATTTCCAGGCGTTCCTATGCCAATCCCAGCCATCCCTATGGCAATTCCAGCCGTCCTTATGGCAATCCCAGCCGTCCCTATGGCATTCCCCTCAGAGCACACCACATTCCCATTCCCATCCCCATCCCAATGGGATCTGCTCCATACCTCTCTTCCCAGGCTCCAGCCCAGTGGAAGCCAAGCCAGGGACAGAGCATCCAGTGCTTCCCATGGGAACACCAAGCCCTCTGCAGCCCATGGGGGGGCACCCCCATAGTCACCCCATAGGGGGTACACCCTATAGACACCCCCACATACACATCCCATAAGGGGGTACCCCCTATAGACATCCATTGGGGGAGATATCCCCATAAGACACCCCATGAGGAAGTACCCCCCACAGACATCCAATGGGGGGGTATCCCCCATAGACACCCTATAGCGGGGGTACCCCTATAGACACCCTATGGAGGTGTACCCCCTATAGTCACCCCCGCATACACACCCCATAGTGGGTACCCCCTATAGACATCCAATGGGGGGGTACCCCCCATAGACACCGTATAGCGGGGTTACCCCCATAAACACCCTAAGGGGGGGGTAACGCTATGGACACCCCATAGGGGGTTACCCCTATACACACCCTATGGAGGGGGTACCCCCTATAGATACCCTATGGGGGGGTACCCCTATAGACACCGCATAGGGGGTTACCCCCATATACACCCTATGGGGGGGGTACCCCTATAGACACCCCATAGGGGGTTACCCCCATAGACATCCCATAGGGGCTTACCCCCATACACACCCTATGAGGAGGTACCCCCTATAGACACCCCATAGGGAGTTCCCCCATACACACCCCATAAGGGGGTACCCCCATAGACACCCCATAGGGGGTTACCCCCATACACAACCTATGGGGAGGTACCCCTACAGACACCCCATAGGGAGTTCCCCCATACACACCCTATGGAAGGGTACCCCCATAGACACCCCATAGGGGGTTACCCCCATACACACCCTATAGGGAGGCACCCCTACAGACACCCCCCATAGGGCCTCCCCCCGATCTCCCCTCAGCGAGGCCCGGTGCAGGCCGCGGCGCTGCTCACCCGCGTGGAGCCGAGCTCCATCATCACCTCCTCGAAGGCCGCCGTCTCTTCCGCCTGCCGCTGCTTCTGCAGCGCGATCTTCTCGCTGAACTTACGGGGGTTCGAACCGGAACCGGAGCCGGAACCGGAGCCTGCCCCGGAGGCCCCAGCACCGGGCCCGGGACCAGGCCCCGCGCCTGCCGCCGCCGCCATCTTGGCCCCCCCCCCTTCCCTTCCTCCTCCACTTCTACCGCTACCGCCACCGCCCGCCGCGCGGGGGATGCTGGGGGATGGAGTCCGCCCCAGCGCCGCAGCCCATTGGGTGGGGAAAGGGCGGGGGGAAGGACTACAAGTCCCAGCAGGCACCGCGGAGGGAGCGCAAGGGGTGATGGGGGATGAGGCCCAGGTCGCTCATGGGAAGGGTGGGGAGGGGGCTGAACTACAAGTCCCAGCGTGCACTGCGGCGACGCGAGGGAGGGGCGAGGGGCCCTATGGAGCCCTATAGGGGGCACAATGTGACCCCTCCCCAGCCCATATACCCCTATAGGGGGTACAATGTGACCGTCCCCAGCCCATATACCCCTATAGGGGGTACAATGTGAACCCCCCCAGCCCATATAGCCCTATAGGAGGTACAATGTGACCCCCCCAGCCCATATACCCCTATAGGGGGTACAATGTGAACCCCCCAGCCCATATACCCCTATAGGGGGGTACAATGTGACCCCCCCCAGCCCATATACCCCTATAGGGGTACAATGTGAACCCCCCAGCCCATATACCCCTATAGGGGTACAATGTGAACCCCCCAGCCCATATACCCCTATAGGGGATACAATGTGCCCCCCTCCCAGTTAAAGGCAGCCCCATCAGCTCGAGTCCTTTATTCATCCAATGCGTCCTCCGATCCTGGGGGGGGCGCTGTTGCTCCCATCCTATAAAGGCACTTATGGGGTGTGTAGGGGGGGACCCGCTCAAGCCCGCCCCACCCCGCCCCCTATCCTTGGGTCCCATGGGGGGAGCAGCTCCGTTCCCCCCTCTGTGGATGGGGGGGGGATGCGGGGAGCCTTTGGCACTTGGGTGAGGGGGTGGGGAAGTGATGCCCGTTCCTGATACAGGGAATGGGGAATGGAAAACAGGGAATGGGAATGGGGAATAGGGATGGGGAATAGGGAATAGGGATGAGGAATGGAAAACAGGGAATGGGGAATAGGGAACGGGGAAACAGGGAATGGGGAATGGGGAATGGGGAAAGGGGAATGGAAAACGGAATGGGGATGGGGAAACAGGGAATGGGAATGGGGACGGGGAAACAGGGAATGGGAATGGGGATGGGGAATGGAAAACAGGGAATGGGGGATAGGGAATGGGGAAACAGGGAATATGGGGTAGGGAATGGGGAACAGGTCAGAGGTCAGGGGTCAGAGGGCCCCGCTCCCGGGCCAGGAGGGCGCCGCAGACGAGCGCGAAGCCGGCCAGGAGCAGGAGCGCCCCGCGCATGCGCAGCCGCGGCTCCCGCAGCTCCGGGGGCGGGGCCTCCCTCGCCGTGACGTAGAGGAAGGCGCCGGCCGCGAGCCCGCGCAGCACGGCCCGGGCCAGCCCCGCCCGCGCGCCCCCGAGCGCGGCCCCGGGCGCGGCCCCGAGCGCGGCCCCGCCCGCCAGCACGAGCAGGGCGGCGGCCACCGCCGGGGGGCGGAGCCCCGCGCTGAGCATGCGCAGGGCGAGCCCCGCCCCTAGGGCCCCGCTGTGCAGCAGCAGCGCCGGGCTCAGCCCTGGCCCCGCCTCCGCCTCGCGCAGCCCCAGCGCCAGGAGCAGCGCCATGGAGTGGGCGGGGCTGCACGGAGGGGGCGGGGCCGGCGGCGGGATGAAAGGAAGGGGCGGGGCCAGCGGCTCCATCGCGATTGGCTCCAGCAGCGGCGGGAGGAGGAAGCCGAGCGCGAGGATGAAGGCGGGGAGCGGGAACTGCGGCTGCGCGGAGGGAGGGGATGAAGGGGATGGGGAGGAGCCAGGGTCCCGTCCCCGCCCCGCATCCCCCTCCCCAGCACCCCATCCCCATTATCCCATCCCCATTATCCCATCCCCATCCTCATCATCCCATCCCCATCATCTCTATTCCCACCATCTCCATCCCCATTATCCCATCCCCATCACCTCCATCCCCATTATCCCATTCCCATCACCCCATCCCCATTGTCTCCATCCCCATTATCCCATTCCCATCCCCATCATCCCATTCCCATCATCTCTATTCCCACCATCTCCATCCCCATTATCCCATCCCCATCACCTCCATCCCCATTATCCCATTCCCATCACCCCATCCCCATTGTCTCAATCCCCATTATCCCATTCCCATCCCCATCATCTCCATCCTCACTGTCCCATTCCCATCACCCCATGCCCATATGCCATCCCCATCACCCCATCCCCATCATCCCATTCCTATTGTCTTCATCCCCATTATCCCATTCTCTCATCACCGCATCCCCACTGTCCCCATCCCATGTCTCCATCCCCATCATCCCATTCCTATTGTCTTCATCCCCATTATCCCATCCCCATCATCTCCATCCCCACTGTCCTCATCCCCACCTCCCATCCCCCTACTCATCACCCCATCCCCATTGTCTCCATCCCCATTACCCCATTCCCATCATCCCATCCCTGTTGTCTCCATCCACATCATCCCAACCCCATCATCTCCATCCTCATCATCCCATCCCCATCACCCCATGCCCATATCCCATGCCCCTATCCCCTCCCTGTTGCCTTCATCCCCACTGTCCCCATCCCATCCCCTCCCCATCACCCCATCCCCATTGGGTCCCCTCTTGCCCACAGGCCCCTATGGGGCTCCCCCGCTCGCTCACGCTGAGGCTCAGCCCCTGCAGCGCGGCCCCGAGGCTGCAGAGGGCGCTGGGGAGCAGCTCCAGCAGCGCCGTGCCCAGGAACACGCCCCCGGCGAAGCAGCTCAGGAGGGGCAGGAGCGGGCTCGGGGGGCCTGGAGGGGGGGGGGGGGGAAATGGGGCTGGGACCCCCCCATGGCACCCCTAGAGGGGCCCTGCAGAGCCCCAGATCCCATTGGAAACCCCCCCCCATCCCCTTCATCCCGGGACTGTGGGGTGGGGATGGGATGGGAATGGATGGGATAGAGGGAATTGGATGAGGGGGGTGGGATGAGGGGACGGGATGGAGGGGATGGGATGGAGGGGATAGGATAAAGGGGATAGGATGGAGGGAATGGGGATGGAATGGAGGGGATGGGATTAAGAGGACTGGATAAAAGGGATGGGGATGGGATGGGGACAGGATAAAGGGAATTGGATAAAGGGGATGGGATGGAGGGGATGGGGGTGGAATGTAGGGGATGGGATAAAGAGGATTGGATAAAGGGGATGCAATGAGGGGATGGGATAAAGGGGATGGGGACTGGATAAAGGAGATGGGATGAGGGGATGGGATAAAGGGGACTGAATAAAGGGGATGGGATGGGGTAAAGGGGATGGACAGGATGGGATGAAGGGATGGGATGGGGGGGATGGGATAAAGGGGATGGGATAGGGTAAAGGGAATTGGGTAAAGGGGATGGGACGGACAGGATGGGCTGAAGGGATGGGACGGGGGGGATGGGATGGGGGGGAAGGGATGGAGAGGACGGGATAAAGGGGATGGGATGGAGGGGAGGGGATGAGGGGATGGAGACCCCCCCACACACCCCCCCCCCCCGTTACCGGTGCCCCCGCGGTGCCGCCGGAAGCAGCCGAGCGGCCCCAGCCCGCACGCGAGCGGCAGCAGCAGCCGCAGCGCGAGGGAACCGAGCCCCGGCCCCGGCCCCGGCCCCGGCCCCGGAGCCATCGCGGGCCCGGGCGGGAGGGGAAGGAAACGGGAAGTGGGGACCGGAACTGGGGAGCGGGGTAAAGGGAAGGGATCGGATAAGGGACCGGGAGCGGGATCAGGGAGCGGGATCGCGATAAGGGACCGGGATTAGGATCAGAGACGGGGATTGGGATCAGGGATAAGGGACCGGGATCGCGATAAGGGACTGGGATCGGGATAAGGGACCGGGACTGGGATCGAGGACCGGGATAAACGGCAGGGAGCGGGATAAGGGACCGGGATCAGGGATAAAGGGAAGGGATCGGGATTGGGATCAGCGATAAAGGGAAGGGATCGCGATAAGGGACCGGGACTGGGATCAAGGACCGGGATAAAGGGCAGGGAGTGGGATAAGGGACCGGGATCAGGGATCAGAGACAGGGATAAAGGGAAGGGATCGGGATTGGGATCAGGGATAAAGGGCAGGGAGAGGGATAAGGGACTGGGATCGGGATCAAGGACCGGGATAAAGGGCAGGGAGCAGGATTGGGATCAAGGATAAAGGGAAGGGATCGGGATAAGGGACCGCGACTGGGATCAAGGACCGGGATAAAGGGAGCGGGATCGCAATAACGGACCGGGATTAGGATCAGAGACGGGGATTGGGATCAGGGACAAGGGACCGGGACTTGGATCAAAGGCTGGGGTAAAGGGAAGGGACCGGGATCAAGGACGGGGATTGGGATCAGAGACAGGGACTGGGATCAGGGATCAGGATAAAGAGCAGGGATGACAACAAGGGATCAGGATCAAGGACCATGACCAGCATCACGGCTCGGGATCAGGGACCAGGATCATGATAAGGGACTGGGATCGGGATAAGGGATCAGGATTGGGATCAGAGACCGGGATGAAGGGCAGGGATCAGGATAAGGGATCGGGATTGGGATCAAGGACCCAGACCAAGATATGGGACCAGAATTGGGATCAAGGTCAGTGATCAGGATATGGGATCAGGATAAAGGGCAGGGATCAGGATAAGGGACCGGGATTGGGATCAAGGATCAGGGACCAGCATAAAGAGCTGGGATCAGGATAAGGGACCGGAATCAGCATCAAGGATCGGGATAAAAGGCTGGGATCGGGATCAAGGACCGGGATAGGGGACCGGAACTCGGGACCGTGATAAAGGACTGGGGTTGGGGACCAGAGTCAGAGACGGGGAATTGGGACTGGGATAAAGAACTGGGAGCGGGATCGAGCAGGATCCGGGATCCAGAACTGGGAGCGGGTTCAAGGACCGGGATCAGGGCCCGGCACTGGGACCCAGGACCGGGATCGAGGCCCCCCCCCCGCACCGCTCCTTGCATCGCATCATCGCATCCACCAACCAGCGGATCCTAAGGGGCGGGGCCTCACGAGCCTCAGCCAATAGAAACGCGAGTAGCCGCTACACGACGCCCGCGCCAGCCAATAGGAAACGAGAACGCGCACACGTGCTCCGTTATCCCCGTTCCCGGAGGGGTGGTACCCAAGGGGCGGCCCCGGTGATGGAGGCGGGGGGGGAGCCGCTACCGGTGAAGGGGATGGGAAAGGGACAGGCAGGAACAGAAAGGGATGGGAAAGGACAGGGATGGGATGGGATGGGATGGGATGGGATGGGATGGGATGGGATGGGATGGGATGGGATGGGATGGGATGGGATGGGATGGGATGGGACAGGCAGCAGCGAGAAGGGACAAGCAGGAACAGAAAGGGATGGGCAGGAGCGGGCAGGGATGGGCAGGGACAGGCCGGACATCGCTGCCCCCCCCTTGCAGACAATTGCCCGTGCCCCAGCCCCACATCCCCCCGTGTCCATCCATGGATGGGATGGGGGCGGGGGGGGGGGGGCATTCGCGTTATCCCGGGGGATCCCAGAAATGAAGCAGCTCAAGGGGGGAGCAGCATCCTCCCCCCCCCCCCTTCCCAGTGCTTCCCAGGAACATCCGGAGGCAGGAGGCAGGCAGAGAGGCCCCATTCCCAGTGCTGGGAATGGGAGAGGCTGGCACTGCAGGGGATGGAGCTGATGGGGAGCTCCAACAGGACTTGGATACAGGGATATGGGAACAGGGGACACGGATACAGGGATACGGAACAGGGAACATGGATACAGGGATATGGGAACAGGAAACACGGATACAGGGATATGGGAACAGGGGACATTGGATATAGAACATGGATACAAGGATATGGGGACAGGAAACACGGATACAGGGATATGGGAACAGGAAACATGGATACGGAACAGGGGACATGGGAACAGGGATACCAGGACATGGATACAGGGATAAGACACAATGGGGGGGGGCACCCTGCACCCAGCACACGCGGGCAGCTCCAGGGCCTCCGGGTTTATTGCTGCCATTCCCACAGGATCCATCCCATTCCCACGGGATCCATCCCATGGGCTCCATCCCATTCCCACGGGATCATTCCCACGGGATCCATCCCATTCCCATGGGCTCATTCCCATGGGATCCATCCCATTCCCATGGGATCCATCCCATTCCTACGGGATCCATCCCATGGGCTCCATCCCATTCCCATGGGATCCATCCCACGGGATCCATCCCATTCCTACGGGATCCATCCCATGGGATCCATCCCATTCCCATGGGGTCCATCCCATTCCCATTGAGTCTTTCTCATTCCCGTTGGCTCCATCTCGTTCCCATTGGCTCCATTCCATTCCCATGGGCTCCATCCCGTTCCCATTGAGTCTTTCTCGTTCCCATTGGCTCCATCCCATCCCCGACGCCTTCAGATGGCCTCCAGCTGCTTCCGCACCTTCTCCAGGGCCCTGCGGTCCAGGAGGCGCTGGCGGGAGAGCACGAGGAGCCCCGAGAGCGCGGCCAGGCCCAGCATGGACCCCACGAAGCGCCAGAAGGAGCGGGCGTCCACGCGGGCTGAGCGGCAGCTGCTCGGGAGGGAGCGGGGTGAGGGGGGGATACAGGGGGAATGGGGGGGAATGGGGATGGGAATGGGGGATAGAGGGGGAATGGGGGGGGAATGGGGATGGGAATGGGGGGGATGGGGAATGGGGGGATGGGGAATGGGGGGGATGGGGAATGGGGGGGATGGGGGGGGATGGGGAATGGGGTTGGGAATGGGGGGAATGGGGGGGGGGGGGGGGAATGGGAAGGGGTTGGGAATGGGGGGGATAGAGGGGGAATGGGGGGGATGGAGATGGGGATGGAGATGGGAGAGAGAATGGGGGGGAATGGGGGGGGATGGGGATGGGGGATACAGGGGGAATGGGGGGGAATGGGGATGGGAATGGGGAGGATACAGGGGGAATGGGGGAGAATGGGGATGGGAATGGTGGGGGAGATAGAGCGGGAATGGGGGGGATACAGGCGGAATGGGGGGGAATGATGGGGGGATACAGAGGGAATGGGGAAGGGAATGGGGGGGATACAGGGGGAATGGGAATGAGGGGGGATACAAGGGGAATGGGGGGGAATAGGGAGGGGAATGGGATAGGGGGAATGGGGATGGGAATGGGGGGAAATGGGGATGGGAGGGATACAGGGGGAATGGGGTTGGGAATGGGGGTGAAATGAGGTTGGGAATGGGGGGGATGGGGGAGGGAATGGGGTTGGGAATGGGGGGAATGGGTTGGGGATGGGGGGGATAGGGGGAGGACGAAGGGGGAATGGGGGAAAGGGGGGGATGGGGTGGGGATGGGAATGGGGGGAATAGGTCGGGGATGGGGGTTTGGGGTTGGGAATGGGGGTGAAATAGGGGGGATGGGGGAATGGGGGGAATAGGGTGGGAATGGGGGGCAAATGGGGGGGATGGTGGGGGGATGGGGGGAGAATGGGGTTGGGGATGGGGAGGATAGGGTGGGAATGGGTGTGGGGATGGGAATGGGGTGGGGATGGGGGGGGAATGGCGCTGGGAATGGGGTGGGGATGGGGGGGGAATGGCGCTGGGAATGGGGTGGGGATGGGGGAGGATAGGGTGGGAATGGGGTGGGGATGGGGGTGGGGATGGGAATGGGGTGGGGATGGGGGGGGAATGGCGCTGGGAATGCCGCCTCCCCCCTGCCCCCACCTCTTGTACTCGGCCCTCTTGGAGCCGGCGCAGTTGATTCGCTCCACGAAGCCGGTGGGGCTGCACTCGGGCACCGTCTTCTGCAGCGGAGAGGGGGCACTGGGGCTATGGGGCAGTGTTATGGGGCAGGGCTACAGGGTAGGGCTATGGGGCTGGGCTTTGGGGCTCGCTACAGGGCAGGGCTTTGGGGCAGAACTATGGGGCACACTATGGGGGGCAGGGCTATGGTACAGCATTATAGGGTTGGCTATGAGGCAGGGCTATGGGGCAGTACTATGGGGCACGCTACGGGGAAGGGCTATGGAGCTGGCTATGGTACAGTGTTACGGGGCAGCGCTCTGGGGGAGGGGTATGGGGCAGGGCTATGGTACAGCGTTAAGGGGCAGGGCTATGGGACACGGCTATGGAGCTGGCTATGGGGCAAGGCTATGATACAGTGTTATGGGGCAGGGCTATGGGGCAGCACTATGGTACAGCGTTATGGGTCAGAACTATGGGGCACACTGCAGGGCAGAGCTATGGTACAGCGTTATGGGGCAGGACTATGAGGCAGGCTATGGGGCAAGGCTATGGGGCAGGGCTATGGGGCAGCCGCAGTCACCATCTGAAAGGCGGAGCAGGGCCCGCACTCCTGCGCCACCACGAACTCCTCCACCCGCCAGCACGCGGTGGCCGCCACCGGGCTCGCTGCGGGGAACCGGGGATGGGGTCAGCACCGGGGCCCGGTTCCGGTCCCGAGCCCCAACCCTCGGTTCCGGTTCCGGCCCCGCTCACCCGAGCGCCGCTCGTCCCCCGCCGCCATTGCCGCCGCGGGCCTGTGGGGAGCAGCGAGAAGCGGTGAGGGCCGCGCCGCGGTGGGGAGGGGAGGCCCCGCTTCCCTCTCCCCGCTCCCGGGGGCGGAACCGACCTCAGGCCGCAGAGCAGCAGCCCCAGCACCGCGCAGAGCGGCCCGGCCGGGCCCATCCCGGCGGCGCTATCGGAGGCACCGGAACCGGGCCCAGGCCTCAAGCGGCGCCGCCGCCATCTTGGGGCACTGAGGGGAGGTGGGCGGAGCTTGTGCGTCATGACGTGGGGGCGTGGCTTCGCGGTAAAGGCGGGGGTTGTCGATAAATGGGCGTGGCTTTTACGGGGGTGTCGATTGCAGCCAATGGGGTGCGGCTGTGAGTTCGAACGTCACTCATGGGGGCGTGGCTTTATGATAAAGCATGGCTTATGGTGAATGGGCTTGGGGGCCGTTTTCAGCCAATGGGGTGTGGCTTTGGGTGTCAACGTCACTCATCCCCAACACGGCCGCTACCACGCCCCTCCAACATGGCCGCCCCCATGCCCACCATGACTCCACCCCCATCCCCACCATGACACCGCCCCCATCCTCAACATGGCCGCCGCCATCCCACCATGGCACCGCCCACGTAAGCCCCGCCTCACTTCCGCCCTTGCGGAGGAAACCCCGCGCCCTCCTTAACCCCTCCCACCTCCCCTCACGCTCCCTTTCCGGCCGCGGCTTTCTCCACGCCACCATGCCCGTGAGCACCGCGGCGGCCGCGGCAGGGGCCCCGCAGCCCCTGGGCTGATCCGGGGGAGGGAAAGGATGGGACCGGGGATGGGGGGAGAAGCGGGGAAGGTTCCTATGGGGCAACCGAGGGGGGTTCGGGGAGGGCCGGGTTCCTCCGTGCCCGCCAACGGGGCCCCGGTGCTAGGCCGCAAGATGGCGGCGGCGCTGAGGCGGCCGCTTGATGCCCGCAGCTCGCCAAGGACCTGCTGCACCCCTCGCCCGAGGAGGAGAAGCGGAAGCACAAGAAGAAGCGCCTGGTGCAGAGCCCCAACTCCTACTTCATGGACGTCAAATGCCCCGGTGAGCGCCGGGGGGGGGGGGTCCCGGTGTTCTCTCTATATCCCGCTGTTCCCGGTATCCCATTATGTCGATATACCCCGGTGTTCCGGGTACATCCCGGTGTTCCGGGTACATCCCGGTGTTCCCGCTATATCCCGGTGTTCCCGGTTTATCCCGGTGTTCCCGCTATATCCCGGTGTTCCGGATACATCCCGCTGTTTATCCCCATGTTCCCGATATATCCCGGTGTTTATCCCGGTATTGATCCCGGTGTTCCCGCTGTTCATCCCGGTATTTTCGCGGTGATATTCCCGCTATTTATCCCGCTGTTGATGCCGGTGTTATTCCCGGTCGATCCCTCTATTGCCGGTATTGATCCCGGTATTTCTGGTTGATACCGTAATATCCCGGTATTCCCGCTGTTGATCCCGGTTTATCCCGCTGTTGATCCTGCTGTTGATCCCCTTATTCCCGGTGTTGATGCCGGTCTCTATCCCGATGTTACTCTCACTGTTGATCCCGCTATTCCTGGTGTGTCCCGCTCTCTATCCCGGTATTTATTCTGCCGTTGATCCCGTTATTCCCGATGTTGAGCCCAGTATTGATCCCTGTGTATCCCGGTCTCTATCCTGCTGTTGATCCCGCTCTCTATCCCGGTTTTCATCTCGCTGTTGATCCCTCTATTCCTTGTGTATCCCACTCTTTATCCCAGTGTATCCTGCTCTCTGTCCTGGTTTTATCCCACTGTTGATCCCGGTGTATCCTGGTCTTTATCCCAGTGTATCCCGCTGTTATTCCCGGTGTATCCCGCTCTCTATCCCAGTTTTATCCTGCTGTTATTCTCGGTCTATCCCACTGTTATTCCAGGTGTATCCCGCTGTTATTCCGGGTTTTATCCCGCTGTTATTCCCGGTGTATCCCGCTCTCTATCCCAGTTTTATCCCGCTGTTATTCACAGTGTATCCCGCTCTCTATCCTGCTGTTATTCCCGGTGTATCCCACTGTTCCTGGTTTTATCCCGCTGTTATTCCCGGTGTATCCCGCTCTCTATCCCGATTTTATCCCACTGTTATTCCCAGTGTATCCCGGTCTCTATCCTGGTTTTATGCTGCTGTTATTCCCGGTTTATCCCGCTGTCATTCCTGGTCTATCCCGGTGTTATTCCCTGTGTATCCCGCTCTCTATCCCATTGTTATTCCCAGTCTATCCCGCTGTTATTCCCGGTCTATCCCATTGTTATTCCCAGTCTATCCCGCTGTTATTCCCGGTCTATCCTGCTGTTATTCCCAGTCTATCCCGCTCTCATTCCCGCTGCCATTCCCTGCACTGACACCTCCGTTCCCCTCCCCTCAGGCTGCTACAAGATCACCACTGTGTTCAGCCATGCCCAGACCGTGGTGCTCTGCGTGGGCTGCTCCACCGTGCTCTGCCAGCCCACCGGGGGCAAGGCCCGGCTCACCGAAGGTACCGGCCCCGGCCCCGTCCCCCCCCCTGCACCCATGGGATGGGGTTGGGAATGGCGGAATTCCCGGGATAAGGAGGTGATGTCCCCTTCCCCCCCCCTTCCAGGCTGTTCCTTCAGGAGGAAGCAGCACTGAGGGATGGACGCGGCTCAGCTGGGACCTCGGCGCCGGGATGGGGAGGATGCCAATAAACATGGGATAAAATAGGGAGAAACGGGTGGGATGTGAATGGTGCAGGTGGGAATGGGGGTGATTCCAGTGGGAATGTGGGTAGTTCCAGTGGGAATGTGAATGATTCCATTGGGATGTGAATGGTGCAGGTGGGAATGGGGGTGATTCCCTTGGGAATGGGGGTGATTCCATTGGGATGTGAATGGTGCAGGTGGGAATGTGGGTGATTCCATTGGGAATGGGAGTGATTCCTTTGGGAATGTGATTCCATTGGGATGTGAATGGTCCTGGTGGGAATGGGGGTGATTCCAGTGGGAATGTGATTCGATTGGGATGTGAATGGTCCCAGTGAGAATGGGAGTGATTCCTTTGGGAATGTGATTCCATTGGGATACGAATGGTCCAGGTGGGAAGGCGAGTGGTTCCTTTGGGAAGGCGAATGGTCCCAGTGGGAGTGTGAATGATTCCATTGGGATGTGAATGGTCCCAGTGGGAATGTGGGTGATTCCTTTGGGAATGTGATTCCATTGGGATGTGAATGGTCCCAGTGGGAATGTGGGTGATTTCTTTGGGGACCCGAATGGTCCCGGTGGGACCGTGAATGATTCCTTTGGGATGTGAATGATTCCATTGGGATGTGAATGGTCCCAGTTGGATAAGAATGGTCCTGGTGAGAATGCAAGTGATCCCATTGGGAATATGAATGATCCCCGTGGGAATGTGAATGGTCCCAGTTGGGATGCGAATGATCCTGGTGGGATGCAAATGGTCCCAGTGGGAATGAGAATGATTCCTTTGGGAACATGAATGGTCCTGGTGGGAACGTGAAAGATTCCATTGGGATGTGAGTGGTCCCAGTGGGAACATGAATGATTCCATTGGGATGTGAATGTTCCCGGTGGGAACGTGAATGATTCCATTGGGATGTGAATGCTCCCAGTGGGATAAGAATGATCCCAGTTGGGATACAAATGGTCCCAGTGAGAATGCAAATGACCCCATTGGGAATATGAATGATCCCCGTCGGAATGTGAATGGTCCCAGTTGGGATGTGTATGATCCTGGTGGGATGCGAATGATCCCGGTGGGAATGGGAATGATCCCGGTGGGATGTGAATGGTCCCAGTGGGATGCGAATGATCCAATTGGGAATGCGGTTTCTCCTAGAGCACAGGGGGACCCATAAGGACAGGGATGCCCATTGACTCCCATGCACCCCATAGGGACACGGATGCCCATTGACCCCCATGCACCCCATAGCAACACAGACGCAGCTGTGTGGGCTGGGGGCACAGCACCTTTATTGTCCCCATCTTGGGGGTGGGGGGGGTTCACTCCTCATGCCCATGGGGTGGGGGGGGCACGGCCAGCCCCATGGGCACCCCCTCCAGGTAGGCAGAGTCGAAGCAGCGGCGCCGGGCGGCCGCGTCCCCCCCCGCGCAGCAGCGCTTTGGGTCCTTCCAGCCCCCCCCCTGCCCATGGGTGCTGCAGAGGGTGGCGATGGCCTGGGTGAGCTGTGGGAGGGACCATGGTGAGTGCAGGGGGGGGGTATGGGGGGGATATGGGGGGGCTGCCCCATAGGGAACTCACCTGCTCCTCGGTGCAGGCCCGCTGCTCCTGGGGGGGGCGAGGGCAGCAGGAGGTGATGGCCCCCAGGAGCTCTGGGATTGGGCGCCTGTGGGATGGGGGGAGCGGTGGGATATGGGGGGAGTGATGGGATATGGGGGAGAGCAGTGGGATATGGGGGCAGGGATGGGATATGGGGGGAGTGATGGGATGGGGGGGAGGGGTAGGATGTGGGGGGGAATGATGGGATATGGGGGGGAGCAATGGGATGGGGGGGAGGGATGGGAGGGAGCAATGGGATGTGGGGAACAGATGGGATGGGAGGGGGACCAATGGGATGTGGGTGGGGAGGGATGGGATGAGATAACTGATGGGATGTTGCACCAATGGTTATAAGAGTATGAACGGGATGGGGGCACTAAGGGGATGCGGGCAGGGATGGGATCACTGATGGGATGGGATCTCCAATGGGATGTGGGCTAGGATGGGATCATCAATGGGATGGAGATCACTGATGGGGATTGGGATCACTGATGGGGATGGTATCAGGGATGGGATGGGATCTCCAATGGGATGTTGGCAATAATGGGGATGGGATCTCCAATGGGATGGGGGCAGGGATGGGATCTCCAATGGGATGTGGGCTAGGATGGGATCATCAATGGGATGGAGATAACTGATGGGAATTGGGATCACTGATGGGATGGGATCACTGATGGGGATGGTATCAGGGATGGGATGGGATCTCCAATGGGATGGGGGCAGGGATGGGATGGGGATCCCCAATGGGAGGCGTGGTCCCGGTGCCCACCTCTTGCTGAGCAGCCTGGCGGGGCCGCAGAGCGCCCGCAGCAGCTGGGGCCCGGCCCGGCCCAGGCTCACGTTGTGCAGCTCCCGATCGTAGCGCGGGTGCGGGGCCGAGGCCGCGAAGCAGCGGAGCCGAGCGGGGGCCGAGCCCTGCCCACAGCAGCGCCGCTGCCGGAGCCCCGAGCCCGCCTCCTGCCGGCAGAGCCGCTCCAGCCCCGAGCGCCACTGCGGGAGCGGCGCGGATGGGACCGGGACTGGGACTGGGGCCATTCCCGGCCCCCTCCTGGTACCCAGGGATGCTCGGGTCCCCCCCAGCCATGGGTCTGCCCCCGTATTCTGGGTACCCCCATCCTCATCCATCCCTGGCCCCTATTCCAGACCCCAGGGTACCCCCATCCACATCCCTCTGTGTCTGCTCCTGCATCATTCCTGCATCCTTGCCCCTGTTCTAGGTACCAGGGTGCCCCCATCCCATATCCCTGTGTGCGCTCCTGCATCCCTGGCCCCTATTCTAGGTACCAGGATACCCACATCCCTGTGTGCACTCCTGCATCATTTCTGCATCCCTGTCCCTCTTCTAGGTACCAGGGTACCCCCATCCCTGTGTGCACTCCTGCATCATTCCTGCATCCCTGAACCCCATTCTAGGTACCAGGGTGCCCCCATCCCACATCCCTGTGTGCGCTCCTGCGTCATTCCTGCATCCCTGAACCCCATTCTAGGTACCAGGGTATCCCCATCCCTGTGTGCACTCCTGCATCATTCCTGCATCCCTGCACCCCATTCCGGGTACCAGAGCACCCCCATCCCGCCCCCCCCATCCCCCCCCTCTCACCGCCTCATGCGCGCACTCCACGCTCCCGTTGCGGCAGCAGCGCCCGAACTCCCTCTCGAGGCGCAGCTGGAACCGAGCCAGGGGCCCGGGGGTGCCGGTGGGGCCGGGCCGCAGCCCCCGCAGCGCGCAGATGTTGCCCATGTTGGCGGCCGTGGGTTCCCCGGGGGGGAACGGGACCCCGGGGCTCCCTTGGGACCGGGTCTGGGCATCGGCGGCCTCGCTGAAGCAGCGCCTCCGGTGCGCGCCGCGCAGGCGGCAGCAATGGAACGGCCGCGTCTTCACCGCGAACTCCTCCGAGCAAAACGCGTCCAGCACCGCGGCCCACTGCGGGCAGAGAGCGGTCAGCACCCGCCCCTTCCGGTTCCCCTCCATCCGGGTCCATCGGTACCGGGTTAGGGTCAGCACCCGCCCCTTCCGGTCCCCCTCCATCCGGGTCCATCGGTACCGGGTTAGGGTTAGGGTCAGCACCCGCCCCTTCCGGGTCCATCGGTACCGGGTTAGGGTTAGGGTTAGGGTCAGCACCCGCCCCTTCCGGTCCCCCTCCATCCGGGTCCATCGGTACCGGGTTAGGGTCAGCACCCGCCCCTTCCGGTTCCCCTCTATCCGGGTCCATCGGTACCGGGTTAGGGTTAGGGTTAGGGTCAGCACCCGCCCCTTCCGGTCCCCCTCCATCCGGGTCCATCGGTACCGGGTTAGGGTTAGGGTCAGCACCCGCCCCTTCCGGTTTCCCTCCATCCGGGTCCATCGGTACCGCGTTAGGGTTAGGGTCAGGGTCAGCACCACCCCCCCCCCTTCCGGTCCCCCTCCATCCGGGTCCATCGGTACCGGGTTAGGGTCAGCACCCCCCCCCTTCCGGTCCCCCTCCATCCGGGTCCATCGGTACCGGGTTAGGGTTAGGGTCAGCACCCCCTCCCTTCCGGTTCCCCTCCATCCGGGTCCATCGGTACCGGGTTTGGGTTAGGGTCAGCACCCGCCCCTTCCGGTTCCCCTCCATCCGGGTCCATCGGTACAGGGTTAGGGTTAGGGTTAGGGTCAGCACCCCCCCCCCCTTCCGGTCCCCCCCCATCCGGGTCCATCGGTACCGGTAACCGGTGCCTTCCGGTCCCCGCTCACCTCGCGCCGGGCGCAGGGCACGGGAGCATCGCGGCCGCAGCACGAATCCAGGCGGGTTCCGAGCGCCCCGAGCGCCGCCGCCTGGCGCCGGAGATGCCCGAAGGAGCTCGGGGGCAGCGGCGGAGCCGAGGGCTGGGGGGGGCGGTCCCGGCACATCCGGGTCACGGCGGCGGCTTCGGGCCACGGAGGGGGGAAACCGGGCACGGAGCGGGGACCCCAGGGGGTGGCGGGGGCGGAGGAGGCCGGGAGGGGAGGGGGGGCCGGGTCCTGCAGCACTGGGGGGGGGAATGGGGCAGGATCGGGCCCTGTGTCCGCAGCAGCGCCTTGACCCCATCCATGGCCCCCCCATCCATGGCCCCATCCCAAGGGGTTCCCTGTATCCGGGTCTCCATCCCAAGGTGCTGCCCCCCCCCCTTTCCATTATCCATGTCCCCCTCCATACGTGGTCCCTATCCCAAGGGGTTCCCTTTATCCATGTCCTCATCCCAAGGGGTTGCCCCCCTCCATTATCCACATCCCCCCATCCATGTCCCCCCCATCTGTGTCCTCATCCCAAGGGGTTCCCTGTATCCAGGTCCTCATCCCAAGGTGCTGCCCCCCCCACCTCCATTATCCATGTCCCCCCAACCATAGTACCCATCCCAAGGGGTTCCCTTTATCCATGGTACCCATCCCAAGGGGTTCCCTGTATCCATGTCCCCATCCCAAGGGGTTCCCTGTATCCATGGTCCCCATCCCAAGGGGTTCCCTGTATCCATGGTCCCTATCCCAAGGGGTTCCCTGTATCCATGGTCCCCATCCCAAGGGGTTCCCTGTATCCATGGTCCCTATCCCAAGGGGTTCCCTGTATCCATGGTCCCCATCCCAATGGGTTCCCTGTATCCATGGTCCCCATCCCAAGGGGTTCCCTGTATCCATGGTCCCCATCCCAAGGGGTTCCCTGTATCCATGTCCCCATCCCAAGGGGTTCCCTGTATCCATGGTCCCCATCCCAAGGGGTTCCCTGTATCCATGGTCCCTATCCCAAGGGGTTCCCTGTATCCATGGTCCCCATCCCAAGGGGTTCCCTGTATCCATGGTCCCTATCCCAAGGGGTTCCCTGTATCCATGGTCCCCATCCCAATGGGTTCCCTGTATCCATGGTCCCCATCCCCAGGGGTTCCCTGTATCCATGGTCCCCATCCCAAGGGGTTCCCTGTATCCATGTCCCCATCCCAAGGGGTTCCCTGTATCCATGGTCCCCATCCCAAGGGGTTCCCTGTATCCATGTCCCCATCCCAAGGGGTTCCCTGTATCCATGTCCCCATCCCAAGGGGTTGCCCCCCCCCATCCATGTCCCCATCCCCCCCTTATCCATGGCCCCTCCCCCCCCCCCCATTCCCATGTCCCATCCTCACGCTGTTGGATGGGGGGGAGCTGCAGCTCCAGGCTCTCCTGTACCAGACCCTGGGGGGGCTCCGGCGCCACCACTGTCATGGGGGGGGCACAGAATGGGGGTCAATGGGGGGCGCAATGGAGGGGGACAGCGGGGGGCAATGGGGGGACACAACGGGGGGCACAATGGCGGTCAATGGGGGGGCACAGAATGGGGGTCAATGGAGGGCGCAATGGAGGGGGACAGCGGGGGGCAATGGGGGACACAAGGGGGGCACAATGGCGGTCAATGGGGGGCACAGAATGGGGGTCAATGGCAGGGGCAATGGGGGTCAATGGGGGGACACAGAACGGGGGTCAATGGGGGGCAATGGAGAGGGACAACGGGGGCCAATCGGGGGCACAACGGGGGGCACAACGGGGATCAATGCGGGCACAACGGGGATCAATGGGGGGAACAACGGCGGTCAATCGGGGGCACAACGGGGGCCAATGGGGGGAGCAATGGAGGGGGACAGCGGGGGTCAATGGGGGGGCACAATGGCGGTCAATGGGGGCACAGAATGGGGGTCAATGGGGGGGACCCCCCACTCCGGCCCCATGGGGTTTGGAGCCCAGTGATGGGGAGGAGACCAAAGAGAGCCGGGGGGGAGGGGGGGAAACACGGGGCGGGGACGGGACCCGGATGTGGGGCAGGGACCCAGGGGTGTGACCCACACATCCGGGGTGGGGAGCCCCGTATCCAGGAAGGGGACCCAAAACAGAGCCCAAGGGAGCCGGGAGATGGGGAAGGGGAGCCGGGAATTCCCTTTGGGAAGCGGCCCCAGTGGTGGGGATGGGATCGGGGCACCCAAACGGGGATCGGGGCACTCAAATGGGGACCCGGGCACCCAGACGGGATCGGGGCATCTAAATAGGGACTGGGGTACCCAAATAGGAACCCTGGGCACCCAAACGGGGATCGCGGGCACCCAAATAGGGACCGGGGCACTCAAATGGGATCCAGGCACCCAAACGGGGATCAAGGCACTCAAATGGGGACTCGGGGCACCCAAATTGGAACTGGGGCACCCAAACGGGGACCGGGGCACCCAAATAGGGACCGGAGCACCCAAATAGGGACCCGGGGCACCAAAATGGGATCCAGGCACCCAAATGGGACCAGGGTACCCAAATAGGGATCCGGGCACCCAAATGGGGACCGAAGCACCCAAACGGGGACCGGAGCACCCAAATGAGGACTGGGGGTACCCAAATAGGGATCCAGGCACTCAAATGGGATCCAGGCACCCAAATAGGGACCGAGGCACCCAAACGGGGACCGAGGCACTCAAATGGGGACCCGGGCACCCAAATTAGGACCGGGGCACCCAAATAGGGACCAGGGTACCCAAATGCGATCCAGGCACCCAAACAGGGACCACAGCACCCAAATAGGGACCGGGGCACCTAAGTGGGGACCGGGGCACCCAAATGGGGACCCGGGGCACCCAAATAGGACCCAGGCCTTAAGGGAAGGGACCCACGGAGCTCGGGAACGGGGCGCGGGTACCCCGGAAGGGAACGGGCTCAGGCCGGGACTCACCGGTAGCGCCGAGGAGGAGGAAGAGGAGGAGGAGGAGGCTGAAGGCAGCCATGGGGCGGGCGCTGTGGGGCTGGAGCCGCCGCTGTGGGGCTGGAACCGGCTCCCAGCTTATGAAGAGCCGGGGCCTGAGTCACGGGGTGGGGCGGGATGGGGGGGCCCGGGGGGGGGGGTTGGGGACAGGATGGGACATGGGGGGCGGCGCGTGCGCCACCCCAAAACACGGCCACGAGCGGGGCCCCCCCGCAGCCCCAAGCATGGCCCCATAGCAACCCCTGTCCCCCCCATAGGGGTCCTGTTTGTCCCCCCCCATAGCGAACGCCCCCCCATTGACGGCCCCGTTCCCCCCCCCCCAAGCAAGGGGAAGCAGCCGCATTTTTGCGGTTTTTGCCCCATTTTAGGCCCTGCCCCACCCCGTGACTCAGCCCAGGGCAATGGGGGGGGGAACCCCCCATTGGAACGGACCCATTTCCCCCCCCCCCCATTGAACCCCTATGGAACGGGTTTGGGGGGGAGAAAGCCACCAGCGCCCCCTTTCCCCCCCCATTATGGGGGTCAATGGGGGGGTCCCAGCCCCAAGCACACACACGGGGGGGGGTCCCATTGCCCAACAGCGGGCTCAAGGTGACGCAGGTTTGCGCAACCCCCCCCCGGTGCCCCCCCCTTTGTGTCCCACCGGGAATCCGATGGGAAAACCCCGGGAGGAAGGAGATGGGGGGGGGGGGGGGGCAAGAGGGTCCCTAGGGGGGGCTTTAAGGGGGTTCAGGTCCCAAAGGGGGGTCCTAAAGGGGTTCCTAACGTGGGGGGGCGGTTTATGGGGGTCCTTAAGGAGGGGCCAAGAAGGAGACCGGGGGGTGGTTGGGGGGGGTCCTTGGTCCGTGTCCCCCCCCTCTTGTTCAGGTGGAAGTTGTGTTGGGAGAGCCCCCCCCCCCATAGCACTACATGGGGGGCACTATGGGGATATGGGACCCATAGCAAAGACATGGGGGGCACGATGGGGACATGGGGGGCACGATGGGGACTTGGGGGGCGCGATGGGGACGTGGGGGGCACACTCAGAGCTCCGGAACGCGCTTGCTTTGCCCCCAAAATCCCTGTCCCACGGCGGGGGACTAGCGGGCGGGCGCTAGGACCCGGGGCTGCCTGGGCGAGGGGGGCGTGGCCTGCGGCTTTAGGGGCGGGGCCATGCCTATACAAGGAGCTGGAGGGCGGGGCGATGTCCATATTAGGAGCGGGGCGCGGGTTCTTTAGGCGCAGGTGGCGCCGCTGCCGGCGCGTCCGGTGAGGGCAGCGGGCCCGGTTTGGGGCCGAGACGGGGGGACCCGGAGCCCCCATCCCTGCCCCACTGCAGGCAGGACCCCCCATCCCTGCCCCATTGCAGGCAGGAGCCCCCATCTCTGCCCCACTGCAGGCAGGAGCCCCCATCCCTGCCCCATTGCAGGCGGGAGCCCCCATCCCTGCCCCACTGCAGGCAGGACCCCCCATCCCTGCCCCATTGCAGGCGGGAGCCCCCATCCCTGCCCCATTGCAGGCAGGACCCCCCATCCCTGCCCCATTACAGGCGGGAGCCCCCATCCCTGCCCCATTGCGGGTACTGGCCCCATCCCTGCCCCATTGCAGGCAGGAGCCCCCATCCCTGCCCCACTGCAGGTACTGGCCTCACCCCTGCCCCACTGCAGGCAGGAGCCCCCATCCCTGCCCCACTGCAGGCAGGAGCCCCCATCCCTGCCCCACTGCAGGCAGGAGCCCCCATCACTGCCCCACTGCAGGCAGGAGCCCCCATCCCTGCTCCACTGCAGGTACTGGCCCCATCCCTGCCCCATCGCAGCCAGGAGCCCCATTTCCCCCCTCCGTCACCTCCCCAATGGCATCAGCGCAGGCGCTGCCTCGGGCCCCACATTTCCCCTCCCATCACCCCCATTTCCTTCCTGCCCCATTGCCCCCATGGCCTCCAGCAGCAGCAGCAGCAGGGATGCTCTGTGGGGTCCCCCCCTAGCGGGGGGCCGGGAGCGCATCCTGCGGGTGCTGGAGGAGCTGCCGGCGCTGGAGCTGCGGCGCGTGAAGGCGGCGCTGAACCGGGGCCCGGTGGCCGGCGGGTACCGGCCCGTGCCCCGAGGCAGGATGGAGGCGGCCGACGCGCTCGACCTCACCGACCTCGTCCTCGGGCACTATGGGGAGCGCTATGGGGTGACGGTGGTGGGGCAGGCGCTGAGGAGCATCGAGAGGAGGGACCTGGAGGAGTGGCTGCTGGGGGATGGTGGTGAGAGGGGGGGTGGGGTGGGGTGGGATGGGTTGGGTTGGGTTGAGAAGGGATGGATGGGATGGGATGGGTTGGGTTGAGTTGGGATGGATAGGATGGGATGGGAAGGGATCGGTTAGGATGAATGGGATGGGTTGGGATGGATGGAATGGGTTGGGAAGGGATGGGTTGGGTTGGGATGGATAGGATGGGTTGGGAACGGATGGGTTAGGATGGATGGGAAGGGTTGGGATTGATGGGACAGTTTGGGGTGGATGGGATGGGTTGGGAAGGGATGGGTTAGGATGGATGGGATGGGATGGATGGGATGCGTTGGGTTGAGAAGGGATGGATGGGATGGGTTGCGATGGATGGAATGGGTTGGGAAGGGATGGGTTAGGATGGTTAGGATGGATGGGATGGGTTGGGTTGGGATGGATAGGATGGGATGGGAAGGGATGGGTTGGGAAGGGATGAGTTAGGATGGATGGGATGGGATGGGTTGTGTTGGGATGGATGGGATGGGAAGGCATGTGGTGGAGTTGAGAAGGTTTGGGATTGCATCGGAAGCATAGTGCAAACGGTTGGGATGGCTTGGGAAGGGATGAGATGGGAAGAGCAGTGCAGATGGTTGGGTTGGGAAGGGATGAGATGGATGGGATAGATGGGATGGGTTGGGATGAGATGGGATGGATGGGATGGGTTGGGATGGGATGCATTGTGTTGGGATGTGTTGGGATGGGATGGGATGTTAGGATGAGTTGGGATGTGTTAGGATGGGATGTGTTGGGATGGGATGCATTGTGTTGGGATGTGTTGGGATGGGATGTGCTGGGATGGGGATGTGATGTGATGGGTTGGGATGTGTTGCATTGGGATGCATTGTGTTGGGATGTGTTGGGATGTGCCCTGTCGGGAAGCATCACCCCAAGTGTCCAGGTACCTCCCCCCCCCCACTGACCAGCACCCCCTCACCCCCTTCTCCTTCCCCCTTCGCAGCCCCTCCCCTCCCCGCCGATGACGTCACCACCGACGTCCCCTCTGACGTCACTTCCGGGTGGGTGCAGCGGCACCGCGCGGCGCTGGTGCAGGGGGTGCGGGCGGTGGCGCCGCTCCTGGACCGGCTCCAGGCCCGGGGCGCGCTCAGCGCCGAGGCCGCGGCCGCGGTGGCCGCCGGGGAGACCCCGCAGGAGCGGATGCGGCGGCTCCTGGACACGGCCCCGGGCTGGGGCCCCCGCGGCCACGGCTGCTTCCTGCGGGCCCTGCGGGAGCTGCAGCCCTGCCTGGCCCAGGAGCTGCGCCTGCCCCCGGAGCCGTGCCTGCCCCCGGAGCCCTAGGACCCTATGGGATCACCCCATCCCTATAGGACCCCATGGGTGCCTCCATCCCTATAGGACCCCATAGGATCACGCCAGCTCCATGGGTGCCTCCATCCCCATAGGACCCCCTGGGATCACCCCAGCCCCATGGGTGCCTCCATCCCTATAGGACCCCATGGGATCACCCCAGGATCTGAGATGAAGCTTTTATATGGGGGGGGTGCCCGCAATAAACACGGCTGGAACCGAGTCTGGTGCGGGGCGGGATGGGGGGGGGCATCGGGGGCAGGCAGGGCTCAGGCCAGGTCCTGGCAGGGCACAGGTAGGGTCAGGCCGGGTCCTGGTGGGGCATAGGCAGGGTGAAAGGTGCTGGGTGCAAGCAGGGCTCAAGGCACAGGCAGGGTTCAGGGCTCAGGCCGGATCCTGGCAGGGCACAGGCGGGCTCAGGAGGGCTCAGGCCGGGTCCTGGCAGGGCTCAGGGCACAGGCAGGGTGCTGGGTACAGGCAGGGTCAGGCCAGGTCCTGGCCGGGCACAGGCAGGGCTCAGGGTATAGGCAGGGTGCTGGGTGCTGGCAGGGCTCAGGCCGGGTCCTGGCAGGGCACAGGGCACAGGCTGGGTACAGGCAGGGTCAGGACAGGTCCTGGCAGGGCTCAGGGTACAGGCAGGGGGCTGGGTGCAGGCAGGCTCAGGCCAGGTCCTGGCAGGGCACAGGCAGGGGGCTGGGTGCAAGCAGGGCTCAGGACACAGGCAGGGCTCAGGCCAGGTCCTGGCAGGGCACAGGGTACAGGCAGGTGGCTGGGTACAGGCAGGCTCAGTCCGGGTCCTGGCAGGGCTCAGGGTGCAGTCAGGCTCAGTCCAGGTCCTGGCAGGGCCGCAGGCGCACGCGGAAGGGCGGGCAGCGCAGCACGGTCCCGGCGCGCACCCGCAGCGAGGGGAGCAGCCCCGGCGCCGGCGGCTCCAGGCGGAATTCCCGCAGGATCCGGCCCAGGAAC
Source organism: Neopsephotus bourkii (assembly GCF_033783945.1). NCBI lineage: Eukaryota > Metazoa > Chordata > Aves > Psittaciformes > Psittacidae > Neopsephotus > Neopsephotus bourkii. The sequence goes on from NW_026901690.1 coordinate 40,499, forward strand.
ACGAAGAGCTCGGCCCGGGCCAGCGCCGCCCCCGGACACGAGCGCGCCCCGCACCCGAACGGGAGCAGCGCCCGAAGCGGGGCCCCCGGGGCCAGGAACCGCTCTGGGGGGGGGAGAGGGGAGGGGAGGGGAGGGGAGGGGAGGGTCAGAGAGGGGGGAAAGGGACCCCAATGGGGTTAAAGGGACCCCAAGGGGTTAAAGGGAAACCAAGGGGTTAAAGGGACCCCATTGGGGTAAAGGGACCCCATTGGGTTAAAGGGAAACCAAGGGGGAAAGGGACCCGAAGGGGTTGAGGGGACCCCAGCATCAAGTAGAGGACCTCAAGGGGTTAAAGGGACCCCAATGACTTGAGGGGACCCCAATGGGTTGGGGGGACCCCAACATTAGAGAGGGGTCCCCAAGGGTTCAGGGGACCCCAAGGGGTTAAAGGGACCCCAATGGCTTGAAGGGATCCCGAGGAGCTAAAGGGACCCCATTGGGTTGAGGTGATCTGGGGAGGACCCACACCAAGGGGTTTTGGGGACCCCAAGGGGTTGAAGGGACCCCAATGGGTTGAAAGGATCTGGGGGGGAGGGGGAGCGACCTACACCAAGGGTTTCAGGGGACCCCAATGGGTTCAGGGAACCCCAATATCAGGGAGGGCACCGTAGGGGTTGAAGGGCCCCCAACATTAGAGAGGGAACCCCAATGGGATTCAGGGGACCCCAATGGGTTCAGGGGACCCCAACATTAGAGAGGGGAACCCAATGGGATTCAGGGATCCCAATGGGATTCAGGGCCCCCCCCCCCATCCCATCCGTACCGGGCAGGAACTCCTCGGGGTGATGCCAGAGCTCGGGGTCCTGATGCGCGGCCAAGAGGTTGGGGACCAGGATGGAGCCGGCGGGCACCGAGAGCGGCCCCAGGCTGCAGGGACAGGGAATGGGCGGGGGGGGGCGCTGCTGAGAGCGGGTTTGGGGGTGCAGGGAGCGGGGGCGCTGCTGAGAGCGGGTTTGGGGGTGCAGGGAGCGGGGCCGCGGGCAGGGGGCGCTGCTGAGAGCGGGTCCGGGGGTACAGGGACAGGGAATGGGCAGGGGGCGCTGCTGAGAGCGGGTCCGGGGTGCAGGGAGCGGGGCCGCGGCAGGGGGCGCTGCTGAGAGCGGGTTTGGGGGTGCAGGGACAGGGAATGGGCAGGGGGCGCTGCTGAGAGCGGGTCCGGGGTGCAGGGAGCGAGGCCGCGGGCAGGGGGCGCTGCTGAGAGCGGGTCCGGGGTGCAGGGAGCGGGGCCGCGGGCAGGGGGCGCTGCTGAGAGCGGGTTTGGGGGTGCAGGGACAGGGAATGGGCAGGGGGCGCTGCTGAGAGCGGGTCTGGGGGTGCAGGGACAGGAGCGGGCAGGGGGGGCGCTGCTGAGAGCGGGTCCGGGGTGCAGGGAGCGGGGCCGCGGGCAGGGGGCGCTGCCGAGCCCTGGCTCCCCGGTACCTGGTGCGGCGCTGGGCGCAGTGGGGCAGAGCCAGCGGGGCCGGGGGCCGCAGCCGCAGGGTCTCGGTGACCACGGCCTGGAGCAGGGGGAGGCGCCGCGAGTCCGAGGCCTGGGGCAGAGCCCCCGGGGGGAGCTCCCGGCGGAGCTCGGAGCGGAGCCGCTCCTGCAGCTGGAAGGGGATGGGGGTGGTGCACACGTGGTACAGGTGTGATTACAGACGTGTTACATACGTGGTACACGTGATACAGGTGTGTTACATACATGGTACATGTGTGATGCATACGTGGTACAGGTGTGTTACATATGTGATACAGCTGCATTACATACATGGTACATGTGTGTTGCACGTGTGATATGTGTGTTACATGCATGGTACATGTGTGATGCATATGTGGTACAGGTGCGTTATATGTGTGATACATGCGTTAATCACATGTACATGTGTGTTACATTTGTGTTACACATGTGATGCATGTGTGTTACATACATGGTACATGTGTGATGCGGATGTGCTACAGGTGTGTTACATGCTTGTACATGTGTGATGCATATGTGTTACGTATGTGGTACATGCATGATGCATGTGTGTTATGTGTTACACATGTGGTACGTGTGTGATACAGGTGTGTAGAATGGATGGATATGGATATGGATGGACATTGATGGACATGGGTGGAGATGGATGGGACATGGACATGGATGGGACAAGGATGGACATGGGTGGAGATGGATGGGACATGGACATGGATGGGACAAGGATGGACACAGATGGGACATGGATGGACATGGGTGGGACATGGACACTGATGGACACGGGTGGACATGGACATGGATAGACACAGATGGACATGGATATGGAGGGACATGGATGGAAATAGATGGACATGGATGGACATGGACATGGATGGACACAGATGGACACGGATGGGACACGGATGGACAAGGGCACTGATGGACATGGACATGGATGGACATGGATGGGACAGGGATGGACAAGGGCACTGGTGGCCATGGATGGACATGGATATGGATGGACATGGATGGGACAGGGATGGACAAGGGCACTGGTGGCCATGGATGGACATGGATATGGATAGACACAGATGGGACAGGGATGGACAAGGGCACTGATGGACATGGATGGACACGGACATGGATGGACATGAATGGGACACGAATGGACACTGATGGACACAGATGGACAGGGATGGACAAGGGCACTGGTGGCCATGGATGGACATGGATATGGATAGACACAGACACAGATGGACACTGATGGACACAGATGGACACTGATGGACAGGAATGGACAGGGATGGACACAGATGGACATGGATGGCCATGGCCATGAATGGGACACGAATGGACACTGATGGACACAGATGGACAGGGATGGACAAGGGCACTGGTGGCCATGGATGGACATGGATGGACACAGATGGACACGGATGGACAAGGGCACTGATGGACATGGATATGGATGGACATGGATGGACATAGATGGACAGGGTTGGGCAAGGGCACTGATGGACATGGATGGACATGGATATGGATGGCCACTGATGGACATGGATGGGTATGGATGGACACAGATGGCCATGGCCATGAATGGGCACTGGTGGCCATGGCCGGGCAGTGTCCCCGGTACCTCGGGCCGGTGCAGCAGGAAGGCGATGGCCCAGGCCAGGGCTGCGGCCGTGGTCTCGGTGCCGCCGATGAAGAGGTCAACGAGGGCCATGTGCAGGCGGGGGGGGCTCAGGGGGGGGCCCGGCCGCGAGGGGTCCCGCAGCGCCCCCAGCACCGTGTCCCGGGGGGGGGAGGGGCACTCCTGGGGGGGGCACAGGGGGGTCAATGGGGGCCAAGGGCATTGGGGACCCCCGTGGACATTGGGGTCCCATCCATAGACATTGGGGTCCCATCCATAGGCATTGGGGTTCCCCCATAGACATTGGGGTCCCATCCATAGACATTGGGGTCCCCGCATAGACATCGGGGTCACCCCCATAGACATCGGGTTCCCCCGCATAGACATTGGGGCGCCATCCATAGGCATTGGGGTTCCCCCCTAGACATTGGGGTCCCATCCATAGACATTGGGTTTCCCCCCATGGACATTGGGTCCCCCCCCATAGACATCGGGGTCCCATCCATAGACATCGGGGTCCCATCCATAGACATTGGGGTCCCATCCACGGACATCGGGGTCCCATCCATAGACATTGGGGTCCCCCCCCCTGGACATTGGGATCCCTCCCCCACCTCGTGCTTCCGGATCTGGGCCCCCACAAAGGCGTCCCGCAGCTCCACGAGCTCCAGCAGCTTCCGGAGCCCCGGCTGGGGCAGGACCTGGGGAGGGACCCAGCGAGGGAGACCCCAATGGGACCCATAGGGACCCATAGAGAGACCATAGAGACCCCAGAGAGACCCATAGAGACCCCAATGGGACCCATAGAGACCCATAGGGACCCCATAGAGACCCCAATGGGACCCCAATGGGACCCATAGGGACCCATAGAGAGACCATAGAGACCCCAGAGAGACCCATAGAGACCCCATAGAGACCCCAATGGGACCCATAGGGACCCATAGAGACCCATAGGGACCCCAATGGGACCCATAGAGACCCATGGGGACCCCAATGAGACCCATAGGGACCCATAGAGACCCATAGGGACCCCATAGAGACCCCAATGGGACCCATAGGGACCCCAATGGAACCAATAGAGCCCCCAATGGGACCCATAGGGACCCACAGAGACCCATGGAGACTCCAATAGGACCCATAGGGACCCCAATGGGACCCATAGGGACCCATAAGGACCCATAGAGACCCATAGAGACCACAATGGGACCTATAGAGACCCCAATGGGACCCATAGGGACCCATAGTAGACCCCAATGGGACCCATAGAGACTCCCTGGGATGCATAGAGACCCCCCTAGCTCCACATCCCCCCCAGCCCCATAGATTCCCCCCTCCCCCCCCCCATCCCCCCCCCCATCCCCCCTCACCCTCAGCTCCGGCACCAGCTCCAGCGCCCGCAGCGAGCCCCTCCCCCACAGCCGCAGCAGCTCCAGGACGCAGCCGCTGAAGGCGCGGACCTCGGCCTCGGGGGGCAGCTGGGGGGGAGGGGAGGGGAGGGAACCCCCAAACTCACCCCTCCCCCCCCCCGTGTTGGGGTCCCCCCATTAAGGGCTCCCCTCCCCCAATGTTGGGGTCACCCCATTTTGGGTCCCCCCTCAACGTTGGGGTTCTTCCCTCACCCCCCCATTGGGGTCCCCCCCCAATTTAGGGTCCCCCCCAATGTTGGGTCCCCCCCCATTTTGGCTCCCCCCCATTGTGGGGCTCCCCCCCAATGTTAGGGTCCTCCCCCAATTTTGGGGTTCTCTCCCCCCCATTTTGGGCCACCCCCCAATGTTGGGGTCACCCTCATTTTGGATCCCTCCCCAATGTGAGGCTCCCCCCCATTTATGGTCCCCCCCAATGTTGGGGTCCCCTCCAATATTTGGGTTCTCTCCCCCCAATTTAGGGTCCCCCCCAGTGTTGGGGTGCCCCCCTTTTTGGGTCCCCCCCAATGTTGGGGTTTCCCCCACTGTTGGAGTTGCCCCCCCCCAATGTTGGGGTTTTCTCCCCCCCATTTTGGGTCCCCCCAATGTTGGGGTCCCCCCCCCGTTACCAGGTCCCCAAAGATGAGGCCCCCGATGGTGCTGCACGTGTGGAAGGCGAAGACCTCGAAGGGGTCCAAGGGGGCCCCCCCGTGGGAACGGAGCTCCTGGGGGGGGGGGAAGGGGGTTATGGGGGGGTCAATGGGGGGATCTATGGGGGGTAAATGGGGGTTTATGGGGGGTAAACGGGGGTGTATTGGGGGTCTATGGGGGGTAATTGGGGGTCTATGGGGGCAATGGAGGCGTCTATGGGGAGTAATAGGGGGGTCTATGGGGGGTAATGGGGGGTCTATGGGGTGTAATGGGGGGCTATGGGGGGTCTAGGGGGTAAAGGGGGTCTATGTGGGGTAAAGTGGGGCTATGGGGGGTCTATGAGGGGTAAAGGGGGTTCTATGGTGAAAGGGGGGTGTATTGGGTCTATGGGGGTAATTGGGGGTCCATGGGGGTTATTTGGGGGTCTATAGGGGTATTGGGGGGTCTATGGGGGGTAATAGGGGGTCTATGGAGGATATTTGGGGTCTCTATGGTGTCCCTATGGGTCCTTTTGGGTCTCTATGAGGTCTATGCGGTCTCTATGGGGCTCTATAGGGACGCTATGGGGCTCTATAGGTCTCTATAGGTCTCTATGTGGCTGTCGCTCACCTCCGTCAGGCCACGCCCCCTTTTCCGAAGCTCCGCCTCCAGCCGTGGCCCCGCCCTCGCCAGTGCCCCCCGCGTGGCCCCGCGCTGCAGCCGCCAGGCGGGGGTGGGGGCCCCGAGCGCCAGGTCCCGGCCCCCCCGCGACACCAACGGGGCTGGGGGGGAAAGGGGACCCATAGGGACCCCATAGAGACCCATAGGGACCCCATAGAGACCCATAGAGACCCATAGAGACCCCATAGGGACCCCATAGAGACCCATAGAGATACATAGGGACACACAGAGACCCATAGAGAACCCATAGAGAGAACCCATAAAGAGAACCCCCCAAGACCCCATAGAGACCCCATAGAGACCCCCAGCCCCATAGACACCCCAGTTCCACAGATCCCTCAGTCCCACAGACCCCCCTCAGCCCCATAGACCCCCCCAGCCCCATAGATCCCCCCAGCCCCATAGACACCCCCAGCCCCATAGAGCTCCCCCAGCCCCATAGAACCCCATTAGCCCCATAGACCCCTCCCAGCTACATAGACCCCACAGACCCCCCTCAGCCCCATAGACCACCCTCATCCCCATAGAACTCCCCCAGCCCCATAGATCCCCGCAGCCCCATAGACCCCTCCCAGCCCCATAGACCCCATAGACCCCCCCTAGCCTCATTGATCCCCCCAATCCTATAGAAACCCCCAGCCCCATAGACCCCCCCCCAGCCCCATAGAACCCCATTAGCCCCATAGCCCCCCATTACCCAGGTAGCTCGGGGGCCGCCCCAGCCAATCCCCGCAGTGCCGGGCCAGCGCCTCCCGGATGGTGTCGGCCGAGCTCAGCACCAGCACATCTGGGGGGGGACCCCAAAATGAGGGGGGAGAGACCCGAAATGGGGGGAAACAGACCCGAAATAGGGGGAAATGGACCCAAAATGGGGGGAAACAGACCCGAAATAGGGGGAAATGGACCCAAAATGGGGGAAATGGACCCGAAATAGGGGGAAATGGACCCGAAATGGGGGGAAACAGACCCGAAATAGGGGGAAATGGACCCAAAATGGGGGAAATGGACCCGAAATAGGGGGAAATGAACCCGAAATGGGGGGAAACAGACCCGAAATAGGGGGAAATGGACCCGAAATGGGAAGAAACGGACCCGAAATGGGGTTGTGGGACCCCAAAATGGGGGGAAGGGGTTAAAATAGGGGGGACCCAAAGATGGGGGGAAACAGACCTAAAATAGGGGGAAATGGGCCCAAAATGGGGGGAAACAGACCCAAAATAGGGGGAAACAGGCCCAAAAGAGGGGGAAACAGACCCAAAATGGGGGGAAACAGACCCGAAATGGGGGGAAACAGACCCGAAATATGGGGAAATGGACCCAAAATGGGGGGAAACAGACCCGAAATAGGGGGAAATGGACCCAAAATGGGGGGAAACAGACCCGAAATAGGGGGAAATGGACCCAAAATGGGGGGAAACAGACCCAAAATGGGGGGAAATGGACCCAAAATAGGGGGAAACAGACCCGAAATGGGGGGAAATGGACCCGAAATATGGGAAACAGACCCGAAATAGGGGGAAACGGACCCAAAATAGGGGGGACCCAAAATGAGGGGGGAAACAGACACAAAATGGGGGGAAATGGACCCAAAATGGGGGAAACAGACCCGAAATGGGGGGAAATGGACCCGAAATAGGGGAAACAGACCCGAAATAGGGGGAAATGGACCCAAAATAGAGGGAAACAGACCCGAAATGGGGGGAAATGGACCCGAAATAGGGGAAACAGACCCGAAATAGGGGGAAACGGACCCAAAATAGGGGGGACCCAAAATGAGGGGGGAAACAGACCCAAAATGGGGGGAATCAGACCCAAAATGGGGGAAACAGACCCAAAATAGGAGGAAATGGACCCAAAATGGGGGGAAATGGACCCAAAATAGGGGGAAACAGACCCAAAATGGGGTTGGAGGACCCCAAAATGGGGGGGAAGGGGTTAAAATAGGGGGAAACACCCAAAATAGGGGGAAACAGACCCGAAATGGGGGGAAACACCCAAAATGGGGTTGGGACCCTCAAAATGGGGGGGAAGGTGGTTAAAATAGGGGGGACCCAAAGATGGGGGGAAACAGACCCAGATAGTGGAGACCCCAAATAAAGGGGGGCACCCAAATGGGGGAGACCCCGAAATAAGGGGGCGGAACCAAATGGGGGAGACCCCAAAATAAAGGGGGGGACCCAAAGGGGGGAGACCCACAATTAAAAGGTGGGGACCCAAATGGAGGAGACCCCAAAATAGGGGGGACCCAAATGGGGAGACCCTAAATAAAAGGGGGGACCCAAAAGGGGGGTACCCCAAAATGAAGGGTGGCACCCAAAGGGGGGGGACCCCAAAACTGGGGTACCCCAAAAAGAGGATGGGCTATGGGTTCCATAAGGGTCGAATTGAGGTGTGTGTGGGGGGGTCAGTTTAGGGGTGTCCCCCCCCCATAATAAAGCTGAATGGGCTCACCTCGGCCCCCGAGGCGCATGCGCAGGACGGGCTCCCCCTTGCGGCGGGCGAGGCGAGCGAGGTGCAGCGCCCCCTGCGGGTGCAGGAGCTGCAGCGCCCCCCAGCGGCCGGCGAGCGCCAGCGCCAGCGCCAGCAGCGCCGGGAGCAGCAGCAGCGGCAGCAGCGGGGCCGCCATTGGGGGGGAAGGGGGGGAAAGGGGTGCGTGGGGGTTAAATAGGGGGGGGACCCCCAGAGACACGCCCACAATAAGCTCCGCCCACCTCTAATCCTAATACCCGCCCCCCCCCCGAGATCTGCCCCTGTACACGCGGTTTGGGGGGGTTTGGGGGGGGGGGTTCAATAGGGTGCTATAGAAGGGGTAAAGGGTGGTTTCGGGGGTTCCCAATAAGGGGTTATGGGGGGGTTATGGGGGGGGCCCCAGTAGGGCCCTATAGAAGGGTTAAAGGGGGGACATGGGGGGGTCCCAATAGGGTCCTATAGAAGGGTTAAAGGGAGGTTTGGGGGGGGCCCCAATAGGGGGTTATCCCCAATAGGGTCCTATAGAAAGGTTAAAGGGGGGATGTGGGGGCGGTCTTCAATAGGGTCCTATAGAAGGGTTAAAGGGGGGTTTTGGGGGGGCCCCAATAGGGGGTTATGGGGGGGCCCCATTAGGGTCCCCAATAGGGTCCTATAGAAGGATTAAAGAGGGGATGTGGGGGAGGACGTGGAGGGGTCCCCAGTAGGGTCCTATAGAAGGGTTAAAGGGGCGTTTGGGGGGGGGCAATAGGGGGTTATGGAGGGGGCCCCAATAGGGTCCCCAATAGGGTCCTATAGAAGGGTTAAAGGGGGGATGTGGGGGGGGACGTGGAGGGGTCCCCAATAGGGTACTATTGAAGGAGTAAAGGGGGGTTTTGGGGGGGGCCCCAATAGGGTCCCCAATAGGGTCCTATAGAAGGGTTAAAGGGGGGTTTGGGGGGGTCCCCAATAGGAGGTTATGGGGGGGGGTCTCAATAGGGTCCTATAGAAGGGTTAAAGGGGGACGGGGGGTGTCCCCAATACGGTCCTATGGGGGGGGACATGGGGGGTCCCCAATAGTGTCCTATAGAAGGGTTAAAGGGAGGGTTTGGGGGGGGGAGGACCCCACGTCACCACCGGGGGGGGGGAACCCAAGGCAATGGGGAGGGGCCAAGGCCAGGGCCAAGGGCATTGCGTCACCGGGGGGGGGAGGGGGGACAAGGACATGGGGGGGGGGCCCCGTTAGGGGGGGGACATCCAGGGATATGGGGGGCGGGGGGAGGGTATTTGGGGGTGTTTTGGGGTAATTTGGGGGATTTTGGAGTCTTTTGGGATGTGTGGGTTTTTTGGGGTGTTTTGTGATCTTTCGGGGTGTTGTGGGGTATTTTGGGGTGTTTTGGGGTATTTTGGGGTCTTTTGGTTTATTTGGGGGTGGTTTGGGGTCTTTTGGGGTCTTTTGGGTGTTTTTTGATCTTTTGGGGTGTTGTGGGGTATTTGGGGGTCTTTTGGTTTATTTTGGGGTGTTTTGGGGTATTTTGGGTTATTTTGGGGTGTTTTGGGGTCTTTTGCTTTATTTTGGGGTGTTTTGGAGTCTTTTGGTGTGTTTTGTGATCTTTCAGGGTGTTGGGGGGTATTTTGGTTTATTTTGGGGTGTTTCGGTGTATTTTGGGGTGTTTTGTTCTATGGGGCCATGGAGGGTCTTATGTTCCTATGGTGTCCTTGGGGGACCTACGGGGTTCTATAGGGGCCTGTGGGGGCCATAGGGGGCCTAAGGAGGTCAAGGGGATGCAGGGGTCCAAGAGCAGGATTTGGACCCTAAAAATGAGGTTTTGGACCCAAAACCTGGGGTTTGGAGGCAGGAATTGGGCATTAAAAGGCTTCGTGTCCTAAAATGGGCGGATTTGGGGCTGAAAATGAGGTTTTTGGTCCTCAAAGAGGGGGTTTTTACCCCAAAACCGGAGCTTGGAGCCTCTGAGCTGTGTCCAAAAGGGAGGGATTGGGGCTGGAAGTTGGGGTTTTGGTGCCAAAATCTGCATTTGGGAGCTATGGATGAGGATTTGGGGTGGAAAAGTGGGGATTTGGGGTGGAAAAGTGAGGATTTGGGGTGGAAAAGTGAGGATTTGGGGTGGAAAAGTGAGGATTTGGGATGGAAAAGTGAGGATTTGGGATGGAAAAGTGAGGATTTGGAGTGGAAAACTGAGGATTCGGATTGAAAATTGAGGATTTGGAAACTGATGGTGACTGAGGATTTGGGCTGATACTGATTCTGATTGAAATTGGATCTGATGCTGAAAATGATTCGGATTGAAAATGATGCTGATATTGATTTGATGTGGACATCGATTTTAGGTGGAAAACTGTGGATTTGGGGTGGAAAACTGATATTGATTCGGATTGATACTGATGCTGATATTGACACTGATGCTGACGTCGATATTGATGCTGATACTGATTCTGATTGATATTGATTCTGATTGATACTGATGCTGATATTGATTCTGATTGATATTGATGCTGATATTGATACAGATACTGATATTGATTCTGATTGATATTCTGATTGATACTGATATTGATTCTGATTGATACAGATGCTGATATTGATTGGGATCGATACTGATGCTGATATTGATTCGGATCGATACTGATGCTGATGCTGATCTTCATTCGGATCCTGACGTCACTTTCCCCACTGATGACGTCGTCGTCCCCCCCCGTCCCCCCCCGCGCTCCAGCGGTGACGTCACAAAGCCCGCTCGGGCGGTACCGGTAGCACCGGGCGGGGGCAGCACCGGCGGTACCGGTAGCACCGGCGGCAGCAGCGGCAGCACCGGCGCCATGGCCCGGCCCCTCCTCCTCCTCCTCCTCCTCCTCCTCCCGCTGGCGCCGCGGCTCCAGGCGGCCCCGGTGCCCACGGAACTGGGATGGAAACGGGGAGCGGGTGGGAACCGGAAGGGGGGGAACCGGGACCCCTAAACCCGAACCGGGATTGGGGGGGGGGGGGGGGTCCGGTCCCCATTGACCCCCGGCTGCTCCCACCCCAAGGAAGAGCATCCCCAGCTCCGGTCCAGCCCCATCCCTGCATCCCTTGTGCAGCATCCAATGGGGGCTCAGAGCGCAGCGGCGCCCCCTGATGCAGCCCATAATAATCAGCGCCAATGCAGCCCCCTGGGCCAACGGGGACCCAATGGGGGTAACCGGGTGCGGGCTTTCAGCACCGATCCCATTCTCCAGGTGGGGACTGGGCTCTGAGCATCTGATCCCTGCTCCCTTCCAGGTGCTGGCATCGTTGGTACCAAGCAAGATGCTCCCATGGATTCCAGCTTTGAGGACTGGGGTTACGAGCACCGGAGTAAGTTCTTCATGGGGGGGAATGGGAAAGGTGGATATGGAATGTTATAGGATGGAGAGATCCCATTGGATGGGGACAAAGCAGCCTTCCAATGGGATTTTCCAGCAGGAATCCCCCTTTCTTCCAATGCAAGAGGCTCCCAATTGGAAGCCTGGGAAACCCACCCACCCCACCCAACCCACCCACCCCACCCAAACCCACCCACCCCACCCAAACCCACCCACCCCACCCAAACCCCACCCACCCCCAAGGATGCTCCTAGGTTGCTCCATTGGCTCCCATGTCCCAAGGATGCTCCTAGGTTGCTCCATTGGCTCCCATGTCCCAAGGATGCTCCTAGGTTGCTCCATTGGCTCCCATGTCCCAAGGATGCTCCTCAGTGCTCCATCACCTCTCCCTGTATCCCGGTCCCCCATTGTGGCCTGGATCCCTGAGGAGGAGGTTCCAAACCCTCCGAGGCCCCATTGAGGCCCCATTGAGGCCCCATTGAGGCCCCATTGAGGCCCCATTCCGTGTCCTGCTGTGGTGCTGATGCCCCATGGATGCTTGCTTGCAGATGGAGCCTGGATCAAGAGAGTCCTAGGGCCTCTGGAGCAGTTTGGGCACGGTCCCAGCTGGCACCTCACGGGTGAGTCCTGGCTCTGCCCCATGGAGCTGGATGCTGGGATGCAGATGCTGGGATGCAGATGTCAGGATGCAGATGTCAGGATGCAGATGCTGGGATGCAGATGTCAGGATGCAGATGCTGGGATGCAGATGTCAGGATGCAGATGCTGGGATGCAGATGTTGGGATGCAGATGCTGGGATGCAGATGCTGGGATGCAGATGTCAGGATGCAGTTGCTGGGTTGCAGATGCTGGGATGCAGATGTCAGGATGCAGATGCTGGGATGCAGATGTCGGGATGCAGATGCTGGGATGCAGATGTTGGGATGCAGATGCTGGGATGCAGAGTCAGGTGCAATGCAACAATGCAGATGCTGGGATGCAGATGTCAGGATGCAGATGTTGGGATGCAGATGCTGGGATGCAGATGCTGGGATGCAGATGCTGGGATGCAGATGCTGGGATGCAGATGTCGGGATGCAGATGTCGGGATGCAGATGTCGGGATGCAGATGCTGGGATGCAGGTGTTGGGTTTCAGATGC